>NC_066585.1:538767416-539020006 GCF_024323335.1 Lathyrus oleraceus | reverse complement strand
GGTTCCACAATCATCGGTTCCGCGAACCATAACAAAATCCATCAATCACAGGTGACTTCATTCACCACAATACACAAATAATAACATGGCATGTTCCATACAATGCGTCTCATTCTCAATCACGGCAACAATTTTTCCATGACCTCCACATAAGCGTCGTACGAATAAATACCTGTAAGACCCCAATTTTGTCCCTAAGATCCCTCATGGCATCATAACATTGCATTTGCATTGCCTCAAGGATCACTAGTATCTTGGTTCCCTTTACCTTTGGGTTGGACTTCTTGAGAGTGGTTTGAGATCACCAAGCATGTTTGAATTGTATATCATTGTTTTTCTTATTTTGTTTACTAACCAAAAGCACAAAAATATGTCACTAACATCTTTTGTTTGTAGCTTAAGCAATCACAAGGTCTAAAGCTTCAAGGAGATCATTGGTACAAAGACATGGTCAAGAGGAGATGATAGCAAGCATGGTAAGGGTTTCCAAAGCTCCCATCCATCAAATATGCCCCCTAGCACCTCAATTCATCATTTTGATCAAAGCAAGTCAAAGGGTTTGAGGCTTGTGCCTCAGGAAACCCTAATTCATCTGTGCATCACAATGCTTTGCTCTTGAAGCAACCTCAGCCCATGATCCAATACAAGCAAGGTAAGTTCTTTACTTCATCATTTCATGCATATTTGAACTTATTTGAGTGTCCTCAATCACCAATTCCTCAAGGTATGAGTCATGGACTTGAGAAGTTGATCAGTCAATTCATCTGACTATTTTGAAATGCACTAAGACCTAACTTTTATGTATTGGTCAAATGGAGATGGTTCCAAAAGCAAAAATGTTCTTAAGGACAATGTGAACAACTTTCATGTTCATCAAAAATTTATTTGAAGCTTGTAAGATCATCTCCCATTCTAATACATTATAGGTCATTTTGACTGAACCCCTAATTTTGGATCAACTTCCCAAGGACATAACTCATTCATTTTTTATGATTTTTGGGTGGGATCAAATGAATTGGAAATCTTAAGATGTCTACTTCAAATTTTATGTTAAGAAAAAATTCAAAATCTCAAAGGAAATACATGTGATAATGCAAGACATTATAGGTCATTGTTGACCAAATGCATTAAAAGGCAAAAAAGTCCAACTTCAAGTGCCCATAACTCTTTCATCAAAAATCCAAATGATGCAAAATTTAAGTCCATTTTGATTTTCTTGAAAAGATCTACAACTTTGATGTTGGAGGTTTTTCCATTTGAGGCTTGCATCATCAAAACAGAGGGGATTGAACATTGGCCAAATTTGGAAACTTTGCCTTGACATGTTTTGCACATCACACTTTAAACTCAAATTTCATAAATTTCCACACTCCAAATGGATTTTTGCCCAACATAACAATTGTTCCTTACATCAAGACCTTTCCAACCATTACTCAAATGATCATATTTGGATTTGGCAAATGGTATTTTTGAAGAGTTGAACATTTAGGCATAATTATGGAATGCACATGAAATCTTGATACACAAGCAATTGCCATTCAAACTACACGTCCTATTCAACTTGGTTTGTGTTCAGCATGCATTTGCATCAGCTTTTGGGCTTTGCACGCGCCTTTACAGGCCCATGCATGAAGGATCCAAATTCCATGCACATGAGAATTCACCTTGCTTGCAGTTTGTTTTGCTATAAATAGAAGGGTTCAACTTCATTCAAGATCAACCTAAAGGTGCCTGAAACCCTGCTGAAGTGATTCCCCAACCTCACCAAAGAAGCAAATTTCCATTTCTCTTCAAATTTTTCAGATCCAAAATTCAACTTCATCTGGTTGAATTCTTAGATCTAAAGCTTCTAAACCTTCATCATTCATCTCACTAATCTTCTGTTTTGGCAAAGCAAGCAAAGAATTGAGCTCAAGTTACCAGAATTCAAGCTTACTCTTCAACTGGTATTTCATTCGAATCTCATCATCTATTGACCTATTTGCTTAGATCTTGTGTTGGCTGAAGTTCTCCCAATAGAGGCATCATGATTATGCATTCAATTTTTGAAATCCATGAGTTCATGATGAACACCATATTTTTCAACCTCTGATTTCTCACACCATGGAAATCTAGAGTGAAAATGGACGGTACAGGGATGATGTACATCATCCCAGCTTTCCAAAGATGTATAGATCGTGCATTTTCATTAAGGTTTGGATCTCTGCAATTTTGGCCGGAAAATCCAAGCTCACCAGAGAAGACGGTGGTCCGGTGGCTGTCCTATTGCCAGATGCATTGTGGACCCTTGGATTCATTTTCCAGATTTGATCTTGGCCTTTGATTGTTATGACTTATTTTAATGTTGTGTGTTACGCATTGACTTGGACTCATGGTGAGCGTGCGCCTCTGTACCATTTGATGTGCCACGTCAATTAATGAAACACATCCAACGATCCCTGATTTTTCATATTATTTCAATTTCTGATTTTATTTGTTTATTCCCTTTTATTTCAAAAATCAATAACTCTCTCATTTTTAATCCAAAAATTATGGAACCAATTGCATTATCTCTAAATAAATTCCAGTTTCTATTTCTGATTTTTAATATTTTTTATTTTTCATTTGATATTTTTTGTGATTTTCTCTTTTCTGGTTATTTTTAATTCATTTTAAATAGTTTGTGATATTCAAAAAATACAAAAATATTTTCCTAACCTATTTGAATGATGATGGATCTATGAAAAATATTCTCATCAATTTTTAAATTGATTTGAGATTTATTTGAGATTTTAGTTCAATTAGGTTATTTTTATTCATTTTTAATTGATTAAAAATAGTTTCTGACTTTAAAAATGCTGAAATTTTTTGTCAAACTTTGTTTGACCTTGTTGAACTTGGGATAAATTACTTGGACCTTTCAAGGTTGATTTGAAGTGATTTTGAGGTTTGGCCTTTCTTTTAGTTTTAATTCAAGTTTATTTTAATATTGAAAATGCCAAAAATATTTTGCTTATTGTTTGATCTCCAATCTTCATCTCATTTCCGATTTATCATTGTTTGACTTTGACTTTCAATGGATTGGTACATCTTATTTCACTTTATGCATTTTGATCTTTCCATTTTTTATCCATTCTCCATCTCCTTCTTCTTCTTCTTATTTTCTTTTTGATCAATGAGTTAAAGGTTGATAAGTTAGCATTGATTAGGGAGACTTAATCTTCCTTGATCCAAATCTAATTCATCTTGATCAATGGATCAAATGAATGGCTTTGCATTAAGGATAGGTTGTTTCCTAAATCATGCAAAAGACTTAAACCAATACAAGATCAATTTTCTTCTTCTTTTTGGCATGGCAAGTTGTTGGGACTTGGTTCACTAATCAAGACTCCTAACTTGTGTTTGTTGCCTACATTATTATTGACCGGCCTCAGATAGTTGTGACTTCTACATAAGTCCAATTACGATTGCTTAACATAGCGCTAAATTTTCCTTATGGCACACTAACTACTAACACTTACTTTTGCTCTTTACTTTTATGCAATTTACTATTCTTGCACATATTATCCATTTGCTTTTCTCTTTGCTCACTTGAGCACATGTTTATGTTAATGCCATTTGCCTTTTGCTCACTTGAGCACATAATTGTGTATATATTATTATGCTTGTGTTTTGTTTTGATTGTTGTGAACCAAATGCAAAGAAATGGACTTAGTTTCTAGGACTTTCCCTATGCAAAAATTGGAGAAATGGACTTAGATTCTAGGACTTTCCTTATGCAAATTGGAGCAAAAGGACCTTAATGATGAAGATGGATTAGAAGGACCAAATCTCTAAACTCACTCTTGTCCATTCTTGATTTGCTTCATGGAACTTTTGATGTGTGTTTTCTTGTGCTAGGAGTCCAACTTGAGCTTAATTGAAGAACCATTGCCATGTTCATCCAAAGTGAAAGACACAAGATACATTGAGGATCTCTTAAGAGACTTGTTTGATTGCTTGAGCTTACTATTTTTGTGATTGCTTATTCCAAAGGATGGGAGCTACTTGGATCATCAATATGATCTCAAGAAAGGGACTCCATTATGGTTTTGTTTCTTTATCCCTCACCTTTTTGCTTTACTTAGGACTTAGCCATTCTTCTTCTTCTCTCCACTCTAACCCAAGCCAAAACTCTTTGTGCAAACATTTAACCATTGTTTTCAACCTTAGAAACCTAAGCCTTATGCTTTTGATTTTCAAACTTTCTTTTCATAACACTTATTTTGAATTGAATCTCTAAGTCAACTTTGACCATTTTGTATATACTTCTAATTGGTAAATATAACCCATTCAAATGTCTTTTGTGGTTTCAATGGCCACTTCCTTAATCAAAATTTTCATAACCTTTAGCTATTAGGTTTGAGTTATCCTTGTGGTAGATGTAATACTCACCTATATCCTTAGTGATGGACAATGAGTCTTCCATGCTTATTATAGGGTTAACCCCTCACTAGCATGTTGAAGCTATCCTCACATGGTGGATTTGTGGTTAGGTTGAGTTTTCTCCCTTGGATAACAAAAGACCTTAAGGCTTTTGGACCAATCAATTCACCAACTCATTTTGAGATTTTTACCCCGAACTACGAGGTTTTGATCCTAATCTTTTTAAGATGGTACGTAGGCAATGAGTTTATCCATCCAAACACAAAAATGTAAATAAACTTGTATATTATTTTCTCATCTCTTCAATCATGCTTGCACAAACAAAATTTCATAAAAAACAACAACCTTACAACAAGTGTGAAAAGGGCTCCCTAGGAGTACCTAGGATGTTTTGGGTGCCTAACACCTTCCCATTACATAACCAACCCCCTTACCCAGATCTCTGTTTCTCTTTTACTAGTTTTTTGTTAAAACTTTTAGGTTTTTGTTCGCTTTCTAACCATTCCTTTGGATAAATAGAAGTGCGGTGGCGACTCGACTTGTATGATTTACCTTGGATTTAGTCAATATCTCTAATGGTAACGAATACCCCGCTACAGAAAAGTGGCGACTCTGCTGGGGAGTGGTTTGCCCAGTGGGTTTTGCCAACTTTTCATGCTTGTTGTATTGTATTGTTTTGTGACATATTTTTGTGCAATTTGGGATTACTGTATTGTATGTAATGATTGAATTGCTTTATATTAATTCCTTGTATGCTTGGTGATCTTTGTGAGATGAGTTCTATACCCGGACTCGAGTGCACTTAGGATAGGAGAATGGCATAGTCTTGTTGACTTGTGTGGAGTTATTCCTTAGCAAGAGTACTTGCAAGTCCATTCACTTGATGGAGGTCATGTTGGGATCAATAATGTCACACAAGTAAGTTGTGGTTAGACATTACTCTTTCCAATATAGACCTTAGAAGCCAAGGACCTTAGTTTACCAAGCCCATCTTGGCCTATTCTTAGGATGTAGTGCGAAAGTCATTCAAGTGTAATATTTGATACGATTGTTACGCGATACTACACTCATGAGAGTCTCTCTTGAGAATATTTTTTGGAATACGAGTAGTCGTTTCTCCGATAATATCCGAAAGATGGGATGATGACTATGGGAACCTCTTGTAGAACACGTCTGGCAGGTTTAAACCCTAGTACATTCCCTTTGGGTGGTTCTTAACCAAAACTCCATGCTCGTGACTTGCAACAAACCCTTGATTCATGGTTGATCCATTCATGTATCCTTAATATCAATGGAACTTGGGTGTAGATAAGGTGTAAGCCATAATCCACCAAAATGGATGATTGATATTAAGGATGATATGATCCATCCCATGACCTTTGTTTGGTGTGCTTTGCTTGATCCTTGACTGTGATTGTTGCATTCATGCATTCATGCACTCATTTGCATCCATATCATCAATAATGAAGAGAATTTTCGAGGAACTTAAGGGGGTTCATTTGCGAAATTTTCAGACATGGAAAGACAAAGAAGGAATACAAAGAAGTACAGCTTCAGACAACCAGACTTGAAAGAGTTAAGGAATTTGACATCCTATGTATTAGATCCTTTGGGTTTCAAGGCTCGTTTTGGGAAGCTTCTTCCTCTTCTGACTACTCAGGTAGACGAAGGGTTGATGAGTGTATTGGTGCAGTTTTATGATCCTTTATACCGTTGTTTCACATTTCCGGATTTTCAGCTTTTGCCTACACTTGAGGAGTATGCCTACCTTGTGGGTATACCTATTCTAGACCAGTTGCCGTTCAGTGGCTTAGAGAGTATTCCTACTTCTCAAGAGATAGCTGACATGTTGTACATAGATGAATCTCTGGTTGGTGCTCATATGACTACCAAAGGTGGAATTCAAGGTCTCCCTTCTGAGTTCCTCATTGCTCAAGCTGCTACATATGGGAAGGCCATGAGTGAGGATGCCTTTGAAGCCATATTTGTACTTCTCATCTATGGATTGGTATTGTTCCCCAACATCGACAAGTTTGTGGATGTAAATGCTATTAGGATCTTCTCTGCTCTTAATCTCGTTCCGATTTTGTTGGGTGATACTTATTTCTCTTTGCATATGAGGAATGCAAAGGGTGGTGGTGCCATTGTGTGTGTTTGCCTCTGTTGTATAAGTGGTTTATTTCTCACTTACCGCAGACTGTCGCCTTCAATGAGAACAAGGGATGTCTACGGTGGTCCACGAGACTCATGTCTCTCACTAATGATGATATCTCTTGGTACAACCGTGTGTATGATGGTGTGCAGATTATTGACTCTTGTGGTGAATTCTCCAATGTACCTCTTCTTGGTACATGTGGTGGGATTAACTACAACCCCGTTTTGGCACGTCGTCAGCTTGGGTTCCCCCTAAAGGATAAACCCAATAACATTCTGTTAGAGGGTGTATTCTTTCAGGAGGGTAAAGATCCCTAAGGCTTGAAGGGCAGAGTGGTTCGCGCTTGGCGCAAGATTCATAGGAAAGGAAGGAAGGAGTTGGGTCCTAAGAATTGTGTTGCTATGGAGCCGTACACTGCTTGGGTTAGGAAGAGAGCGTCTGAGTATCTCATGCCTTACGAGTATCCAAGACCTACACCTTTGGTTATGGTTGGGCCTTCAACCCTCCCTAATCAAGGGGTAGAGGAGTTGAGAGACGAAGACCGTTCACGTGCCTGGATCCGTGAACGAGAGGAGTTGCTTCAGCAGATCAAGGAGAAGAATGCTTTGATAGAGTTCCTTGAGCATCAAGTTATTGATGATCCTGATGATGCATGGACTTCTCTACTTCCTCAGTCTTCCAAGTTTTGGAAAAGGAAGTACGATCGACTCGCCAAGGAGAAGGCAGATATGGAGGCAGCCTACGAGAGGGAGGTGAAGAGGCTTCGTGCATCCTATCTCCCTGTGTCCCGAGCTTTAGATGATTGTTTCTAAGGATCCATAGGATGATTATTTTCCTTTTTCTCTTGTATATGATTGACAATGTTGTACTTCTCTTCCCGATGTTATTTGATGAGATATTTCCACATGTGATAAATGCTTAATATTTCCAAAATTTGCAAATAGAACCTTAAAAGTTCCTTTGAAAGAAAAATCATATGCACAAGCATTGCATGCATCATGTGCATAAGCAGGTTTTGTTCTCGGCTTCTTGTCCTGTGGTCTAACTCTGTTGTTCTTCATTTATTTTGAAGACAAGCTGACTCACTGGTACTACACTAGAGCCAACATTTCAAGACTGATGGATCATCTGGAACAAGAGAACCGCGAGCTGAAAGAGGAAGTGGCCAGATTAAGTGCTTTGATGGAATCATTCTTGGCTGCCCAGAGCCAGTCTTCTCCGACGCCTTTAACTCCTCCCCAGAGGACAGTCATCTCTGAGATTGTCTCCTCAACTGTGCCTGCAGCCAGTGCATACTTTGCTCCAACGGCCATGCCAGCCAGATTCCCGTGGGGGATGCCTCCCAATTTCATGCCCGAGGGTCCTGCTCCTACCTTTGCTTCTATGCCAGCATCTAGCCCGGTCCTTGCTGTTCCTCCTCCTGTCGTGCATACCATGCCCAGGGTAGACGACATCATCTATCATTATGAGCCATCTGAAGGCCCAGATGTCTATAAGAAGATGGACGCTATGAACGATCAATTTCTTGAGCTTCGTAAGGAATTGAAAACTCTTAGAGGAAAGGATCTTTTCGGCAAGTCTGCTGTCGAACTCTGCTTGGTTCCCAATGTGAAGATCCCTGTAAAATTCAAGGTCCCTGACTTTGAAAAATACAAGGGAAATACTTGTCCTCTCAGCCACCTGGTCATGTATGCCAGGAAGATGTCAACTCAGACCGACAATGACCAACTGCTCATCCACTACTTTCAGGACAGTTTGTCCGGTGCTGCCCTGAGATGGTATATGGGTTTAGACAGTGCGAACATCCGATCCTTCAACGACCTTGGCGAGGCCTTCGTCAAGCAGAACAAGTACAATGTGGATATGGCTCCCGATAGGGATCAATTGAGGGCCATCTCCCAGAAGGACAAAGAAACATTCAAAGAATACGCCCAGAGGTGGCGAGAGTTGGCAGCACAGATTGTGCCCCCGCTGGAAGAGAAAGAGATGACTAAGATCTTTTTGAAGACCTTAAGTTCTTTTTATTATGAGCGGATGATTGCTAGCGCTCCTTCTGACTTCACCGAGATGGTGAATATGGGGATGTGTCTAGTGTAACACCCTTCTAAAATACCCCAATAATTTAATTAAATATCAAAATACAACATCAGAGTAATTATGCAGTTAAGGGTGTCACATAATCAATTCACACCATGTTCCAAAATAACAGTCATGCTCTTTATTTAATCCAATAAACAGTTGCATAAAGCACAACGGATATAATTTCATCAATCATGTAAAACATTACATGGAAAATGGTTCTCAACCAACAATAAAACATTCAAAACAAGTTAGGACAACCCATCCCGATGTTACATCTATCAGAGCACGACCCACTACGGAGACTACACTAGACTCCAATAATTAGCTTCTACTCAACTCATTTCTCGTTACCTGAAAAATAAGTGTAAGGGTGAGTTCCTCAATCAATATAATGGATATTATAAAATATCATGTTATGTTAAGTGATTCAACACACTTCATCACCCTAATCAAAACACACATTCAGGAACAGCATATTAATTCAACATCATACTCAATAACAACACAACCATACCAACACAAATACACGTGTAATATTGGAATACATCCATTCATATTACACGCCCTACATATATTATGCAATGAGACTCCATGCATGCGGTACCGACTCTTTGTGAACATATAGTTCAACCTCACCGTCCAAATCCAGGCACGGCTACCAAGCTCACTAGTCCCACTCATTTGAGACATAGTGACTCACTCACTAATTCCTCACCATGGGAATTAGCTACCACCCCATATGGGCCATGCTATGCACGCTAATCACCTAGCATGAAAACATCAACAACAATCAAAATGTTTTACTCACTAATTCCTCACCATGGGAATTAGCTACCACCCCAAATGGGCCACAATATGCATGCTAATCACCTAGAAATGCAACAACAACAACAACTCAAGAATAGACGTACGCTCACACTCTAAGCCATAAAACAGTCTATTCACAATGCATACATTCACATCATCATGTATACCATCACATATCATCAACAAAAGCATGACATATCATGCCACATAATCAATCATAGTATTAGCACACTCTACTAATACCTATACTATTCAAAACAACGGGAAATGATCCCTACAATATCATACCTCAGCTAAGTACATCACTCAGCCTAAACAACCAAAAACTGCACAACAACAGTTCAGGGAAACCACAAGTCTGCCCATACGCGTATCGCCTATGCCCATACGCGTATGGCGCATTTCCTCGCCCATCCCATACGCGTATCGCCCATGCCCATACGCGTATGCTACGCGTACCACATCCTCATACGCGTACCAACAGAGACGCTTTCACGTTCAAAACCTCATCTCTTTCACTCATACGCGTATAGCATACACCATACGCGTACCACTCCAGGGATACGCGTATCACACGCGTATGGCGCGTACCAGCGCCAAAATCCCCATTTTCAAGCCATCCCATACGCGTATCGCCTAGTGCCATACGCGTATGACCAGAATCCAGTTTTCCAGATCTGCTATGGGCTTTCTCTGCTACGAGATCTCTCAAACCCCAACCTTCTACAGTTAAATTTTCATACACTTTCGTTCGTTCTATCCATTACAACTCAGATACATTCAACTTCTCAATCGCTAACCTTACTACATCTAATTCCTACAATTTCATCAATTATCATCCAATTTCGTTCATCAATATATTTCACAAATTCATCACATATCATTTCAATCAGAGTCAAATTCAGAGGTTCATCACTACCCATTACATGCTATCCCATAAGACCCATCAAACGATGATAAACCCCCCTTACCTGAGTAAATCCGGCAATCCCGTTAGCTTCAAGCTTTTCCTCTTCTCTTGCTCTGCCTCTGTGCCCTTTCTCTTTCAGCCGCTTCTCTTTTCCTTTTTCACGTGAAAACCCTTTTCCAAAAATTAGGACTTTTTATTATTCCAACTTATATACTCAATTAATAAAACCCAATAATATTATTCCAATAATAATATTAATAATCCAATAATTTTCTAATTATTTAATTAAATTAATAAATAAAATATTAACTTAATTTAAACAATTATCTTAATTTCATCGGGGTGTTACAACTCTCCCCCACTAAAAGAGTTTTCGTCCTCGAAAACATACCTCAAGTGAACAACTCAGGATAAGACTCCTTCATCTGACTCTCGAGTTCCCAAGTCACATTGCCACCTGCTGGTCCTCCCCAAGCTACCTTCACCAAGGCGATCTCTTTACCCCGCAACTGCTTCAACTCTCGATCCTCGATCCTCATAGGTGATGTCTCAACAGTCAGGTTATCTCTCACCTGTACATCATCTACTTGGACTACATGCGACGGATCATGAATGTACCTCCTCAACTGAGACACATGAAAAACCTCGTGCAAATTCGCAAGTGACGGCGGTAAAGCGATACGATAGGCTACCTCCCCTATCCTCTCCAAAATCTGATAAGGACCAATAAAACGAGGTGTCAATTTCTTCGACTTCAAAGCTCGACCAATACCAGTTATCGGAGTAACACGAAGAAACACATGGTCTCCCTCTTGGAACTCAAGTGACTTCCTCCTCCTATCATGATAACTCTTCTGACGACTCTGAGCAATTCTCATCTTCTCCTGAATCATCTTAATCTTTTCCGTAGTTTGTTGAACAATCTCAGGTCCAACCACAGCACCCTCACCGGACTCATACCAACATAAAGGTGTCCGACATCTCCTACCATACAAAGCTTCAAACGGTGCCATACCAATGCTCGAATGAAAACTATTGTTGTAGGTAAACTCAATCAAAGGTAAATAACAATCCCAAGCACCTCCTTTTTCCAAAACACAAGCTCTCAGAAGATCCTCTAATGACTGAATCGTCCTCTCAGTCTGACCATCAGTCTGCGGATGATATGCAGAACTCAATCTCAGCTTAGTTCCCAAAGCCCTCTGCAAACCTTCCCAAAACTTCGATGTAAATCTAGGATCTCTGTCCGAAACAATACTGGACGGAATACCATGTAAACTTACAATCTTCTCAATATACAACTCAGCTAATCTCTCCAACGGATAATCCATTCTCATCGGAATAAAATGAGCCGATTTCGTTAATCTATCAACAATCACCCAAATAGCCTCAAAATTCCTACTTGTCCTCGGTAATCCCGAAACAAAATCCATACTGATACTATCCCACTTCCACTCTGGAATAGCCAACGGTTGCATTAGCCCAGACGGCTTCTGATGCTCAATCTTCGACTTCTGACAAGTCAAACAGGAATAAACAAAACTCGCAATTTCTTTCTTCATTCCCGGCCACCAAAACAACTTTTTCAAATCATGATACATCTTCGTAGCTCCAGGATGAATACTCAAGCCACTACGATGTCCTTCCTCAAGAATACTCTTCTTAAGCTCAGTAACATCCGGAATACACACCCGACTACCAAATTTCAAAATACCATTCTCATCAACTCTGAATTCACCACCTTGACCTTGATTCACTAAAGTCAACTTATCAACCAAAAGCATATCGGATTTCTGACCCTCTCTGATCTCATCCAGAATACCACTTGTTAATTTCAACATTCCCAATTTAACACTATTGTGAGTACTCTCACACACCAAACTCAAGTCTCTAAACTGCTCAATTAAATCCAATTCCTTAGCCATTAGCATAGACATATGCAACGATTTCCGACTCAATGCATCAGCTACTACGTTTGCTTTACCCGGATGGTAATTCAAACCAAAGTCATAATCCTTCAGAAACTCTAACCATCTCCTCTGTCTCATATTCAGCTCTTTCTGATCAAACAAATACTTTAAACTCTTATGGTCACTGAAAACCTCAAATCTTGACCCATACAAGTAATGCCTCCATAATTTCAGAACAAATACCACAGCTGCCAACTCTAAATCATGTGTAGGATAGTTCCTCTCATGAATCCTCAATTGTCTCGAAGCATAAGCTATAACCTGCTTGTTCTGCATCAACACACCACCCAAACCCAACAATGAAGCATCACAGTAAACCTCAAATGGTCCCGACGAACTCGGTAATACCAGAATAGGAGCAGTAGTCAACCTTCTCTTTAATTCTTGAAAACCTTCTTCACATTTCGAATCCCAAACAAACGCTTGCCCCTTTCTAGTCAACATCGTCAACGGTAACGCCAACTTAGAAAATCCCTCAATGAACTTCCTATAATAACCAGCCAAACCAAGGAAACTTCGAATCTCAGTAACAGACTTCGGAGCTTCCCACTTAGATACCGCTTCTATCTTAGAAGGATCAACAGCAACACCACCTCTTGAAATCACATGACCAAGAAAACTAACCTCTTCTAACCAAAATTCACATTTGGACAGTTTAGCAAACAACTTCTTTTCTCGGAGAACTTCTAAAACCACTCTCAAATGCTCAGCATGTTCTTCTTCAGATTTCGAATACACCAAAATGTCATCAATAAACACCACAACAAACTGGTCTAGATACGGATGGAAAATCCTATTCATATACTCCATGAATACTCCAGGCGCATTAGTCACACCAAAAGGCATTACAGAATACTCATAATGTCCATACCTCGTTCTGAAAGCAGTCTTCTGAATATCCTCAGTTTTCACACGTATCTGATGATACCCAGATCTCAAATCTATTTTACTGAACACACTCGCACCAACCAACTGATCCATCAAATCATCAATCCTCGGCAAAGGATACCGATTCTTGATCGTCACTTTATTCAGTTGCCTGTAGTCCACACACAACCTCATAGTACCTTCTTTCTTCTTAACCAACAACACTGGTGCACCCCACGGTGACACACTCGGACGAATAAATTTCTTATCCAACAGATCTTCCAGCTGACTCTTCAATTCAGCTAACTCAATGGCAGACATACGGTACGGAGCCATCGATATCGGTCTAGTACCAGGTACCAAATAAATCGAGAACTCAACTTCGCGCTCTGGTGGCAATTCATTCACCTCTTCCGGAAACACATCAGGAAAATCACACACCACTGCTAGATCGCCAATCACCAGCTTATCTTTAGCCTCCATAGTCGCTAACAGCATAAACAACTCTGCCCCATCTGCCACTTCCTCATTCACCTGCCTCGCTGATAGAAACAAATCCTTTCCTTCCTCAATCTCAGGAAAAATCACAGTCTTATCAAAACAGTTAATGGAAACTCGGTTAAACACCAACCAGTTCATTCCCAAGATAACATCAATCTGCACTAGTGGAAGACACACAAGGTCTATCCCAAAGTCTCTACCAAAAATACTCAAAGGACAATTCAAACAAACTGAAGTAGTAGTCACTGAACCCTTCGCAGGAGTATCAATCACCATACTTCCAAGCATCTCAGATATCTCTAACTTAAGCTTCACAGCACAATCCCAAGATATAAAGGAATGAGTAGCACCGGTGTCAATAATAGCTACAAGAGAAAAGCCATTAATATAACACGTACCTCGGATCAAACGATCATCTGCAGAAGTCTCAGAACCCGATAAAGCAAAGACCTTGCCTCCTGACTGATTCTCTTTCTTCGGCTTAGGACACTGTGGACTGATATGACCCAACTCTCCACAGTTGAAACAAGTCACAGTCTTCGACCGGCAGTCTGCAGCCAAGTGACCACCTTTTCCACACTTGAAACATTTCTTCTCATTACTGGTACACTCATGGATACGATGTCCAGCCTGACCACATCTGTAACACTTAGCAGGAGCACTAGAATCTCCCCCACTAGGCCTCTTCATCCCACTCTGTCTCTGAAAACCTTTGCCAGCTGCATACGGTTTTCCACGGTCATTCTGACTCTTGCCCTTCCTATCAACCCTCTGCTGATAACTCTCTGCTCTGGCTTTGGAATCCTGTTCAAAAATCCTGCAACAGTCAACCAAGTCAGAAAACACCCTGATCCGCTGATATCCAATAGCCTGTTTGATCTCGGGACGCAGCCCGTTCTCAAACTTCACACACTTAGAAAATTCTCCAGCAGCCTCACTATAGGGAGTATAATACTTTGACAGCTCTGTGAACTTAGCAGCATACTCAGTAACAGACTTGTTACCCTGCTTCAATTCCAAGAATTCGATCTCTTTCTTCCCTCTAACATCATCTGGAAAATACTTCCTCAGGAATCTCTCTCTGAACACAGCCCAAGAGATCTCAGCATTACCAGCAGTTTCTAACTCAGTGCGGGTAGCAACCCACCAATCATCAGCTTCTTCTGACAGCATATGCGTACAGAACCTGACCTTCTGGTTTTCGGCACACTCAGTCACTCGGAAGATTCTCTCTATCTCCTTCAACCACTTCTGAGCACCATCTGGATCGTATGCTCCCTTGAACATTGGAGGATTATTCTTCTGGAACTCACTCAGTTGACGAGCAGCTCCCATTCCCATAACATTCTGATTTCCTCCCAGTACTCCAGCTAGCATACCCAGAGCCTCAGCAATCGCAGCATCATCTCTACCTCTTCCAGCCATCTCGATTCTGAAAACCCAAACAAACTAAAACAATGAGTACTGATAGGGTTACACAACACCTATACCGTACAGGGGGAACAGAATAATTACGACTCGACTCGACCAACTATGCTCTGATACCACTAATGTAACACCCTTCTAAAATACCCCAATAATTTAATTAAATATCAAAATACAACATCAGAGTAATTATGCAGTTAAGGGTGTCACATAATCAATTCACACCATGTTCCAAAATAACAGTCATGCTCTTTATTTAATCCAATAAACAGTTGCATAAAGCACAGCGGATATAATTTCATCAATCATGTAAAACATTACATGGAAAATGGTTCTCAACCAACAATAAAACATTCAAAACAAGTTAGGACAACCCATCCCGATGTTACATCTATCAGAGCACGACCCACTACGGAGACTACACTAGACTCCAATAATTAGCTTCTACTCAACTCATTTCTCGTTACCTGAAAAATAAGTGTAAGGGTGAGTTCCTCAATCAATATAATGGATATTATAAAATATCATGTTATGTTAAGTGATTCAACACACTTCATCACCCTAATCAAAACACACATTCAGGAACAGCATATTAATTCAACATCATACTCAATAACAACACAACCATACCAACACAAATACACGTGTAATATTGGAATACATCCATTCATATTACACGCCCTACATATATTATGCAATGAGACTCCATGCATGCGGTACCGACTCTTTGTGAACATATAGTTCAACCTCACCGTCCAAATCCAGGCACGGCTACCAAGCTCACTAGTCCCACTCATTTGAGACATAGTGACTCACTCACTAATTCCTCACCATGGGAATTAGCTACCACCCCATATGGGCCATGCTATGCACGCTAATCACCTAGCATGCAACAACAACAACAACTCAAGAATAGACGTACGCTCACACTCTAAGCCATAAAACAGTCTATTCACAATGCATACATTCACATCATCATGTATACCATCACATATCATCAACAAAAGCATGACATATCATGCCACATAATCAATCATAGTATTAGCACACTCTACTAATACCTATACTATTCAAAACAACGGGAAATGATCCCTACAATATCATACCTCAGCTAAGTACATCACTCAGCCTAAACAACCAAAAACTGCACAACAACAGTTCAGGGAAACCACAAGTCTGCCCATACGCGTATCGCCTATGCCCATACGCGTATGGCGCATTTCCTCGCCCATCCCATACGCGTATCGCCCACGCCCATACGCGTATGCTACGCGTACCACATCCTCATACGTGTACCAACAGAGACGCTTTCACGTTCAAAACCTCATCTCTTTCACTCATACGCGTATAGCATACACCATACGCGTACCACTCCAGGGATACGCGTATCACACGCGTATGGCGCGTACCAGCGCCAAAATCCCCATTTTCAAGCCATCCCATATGCGTATCGCCTAGTGCCATACGCGTATGACCAGAATCCAGTTTTCCAGATCTGCTATGGGCTTTCTCTGCTACGAGATCTCTCAAACCCCAACCTTCTACAGTTAAATTTTCATACACTTTCGTTCGTTCTATCCATTACAACTCAGATACATTCAACTTCTCAATCGCTAACCTTACTACATCTAATTCCTACAATTTCATCAATTATCATCCAATTTCGTTCATCAATATATTTCACAAATTCATCACATATCATTTCAATCAGAGTCAAATTCAGAGGTTCATCACTACCCATTACATGCTATCCCATAAGACCCATCAAACGATGATAAACCCCCCTTACCTGAGTAAATCCGGCAATCCCGTTAGCTTCAAGCTTTTCCTCTTCTCTTGCTCTGCCTCTGTGCCCTTTCTCTTTCAGCCGCTTCTCTTTTCCTTTTTCACGTGAAAACCCTTTTCCAAAAATTAGGACTTTTTATTATTCCAACTTATATACTCAATTAATAAAACCCAATAATATTATTCCAATAATAATATTAATAATCCAATAATTTTCTAATTATTTAATTAAATTAATAAATAAAATATTAACTTAATTTAAACAATTATCTTAATTTCATCGGGGTGTTACATCTAGAAGAAGGCGTTAGAGAAGGACGTCTGACCAGAGAGGAAGGCTTTTCTACCAAACGATATGGGGCGTTTGCGAAGAAGAAAGATGGAGAGACACATGTTGTGACCTCCTATGTGAAACCAAGAAGACCCTCTGTGAGGAGGAAGACCGTGCGTCCCGCCGGTAACCAGCACCAGGTGGCTCACATAGCACATGTCTTCAGAGATAATCAGCAATACCGGCAACACAACAACAATCAGCAACCATATCCGTAATATCAACAACAACAACACCGACCGCAGCAGCAGGCCTACCAGCCTCGAAACAGTAATCAAACCAGCACGAGTTACAAGAGGAAAAGGGTCACCTTTGATCCTATTCCAATGACGTATGCAGAATTATATCCCTCTTTGATAGAGAGGAAGTTGATTACTTCGAGAGATCCACCGGCTATACCTGCTAACCCCCAGTGGTGGTATAAGCCCGAGTTACATTGTGTCTACCATTCTGGTGCTCCCGGCCACGACGTGGAGAATTGTTACCCTTTGAAGACTAAGGTTCAAGACCTTGTGAGATGTGGCATTCTGTGTTTTGAGGATGTAGGTTCTAATGTGAAGAAGAACCCATTGCCCGAGCATGGGAAATCTGTCAACATGGTCCATGGTTGCCCAGGCAAGTACAAAGTCAAGTATGTCAGTCATATTCGACAATCGCTGGTCGAGATGCATCGTTTACTATGTGATTATAGTCATTATGAGCATGACCATGATAGATGCCGAGTCTGTTCTGTCAATCAGAGGGGTTGTCGCCAGGTGCGCAAGGATGTTCAGGAAATGCTGGATGAAGGAGTCATTGAGATCCTTCAAAACAGAAATGTTGACGAAGATGCTGATGAAGTCAATGTGATTTCTCCAGTGTTTCGGATACCCGAACCTGTTATCATCAAGTATGATGGTAGCAAGCAGAGGGTTTCTCCTGCATTAACCATCAAGCCTGCCGGTCCTGTACCGTACTCTTCCGGAAAAGCGATTCCCTATCGCTATAACGCTGTCGCTGTAGAAAATGGGAAAGAGGTGTCCTTGCCATCTTCCTCTGTTGTTAACATTGCGGATGTTAGTGGTTTGACCCGCAGTGGTCGTGTGTTTTCAGCACCTTCCAAGCCCCAGACTAATGCTGATTTTGTTGAACGCCCGATTGGGAATGTTGTGAGCACTCCGAATCCGGCACCTGTTGTTAAGCCCTCCTCTACATTGATAACTCCTGCTTCTGTTGGCCCAAGCGGAAATGTGAAAGAAGACTGTGATGAGATGCTGAGGCTCATCAAGAGAAGTGAGTACAATGTTGTAGACCAGCTTCTACAAACGCCATCCAAAATATCTGTGTTATCATTGTTGTTAAATTCAGAACCACACCGAGAGGCTCTGCAGAAGGTTTTGGATGTGGCATATGTAGATCATGATGTCACGATAGAACAATTCGATAGCATTGTTGCAAACATTACTGCTTGTAACAACTTGAGTTTCTGTGACTCTGATCTCCTCGAGGAGGGAAGAGACCACAACTTGGCTCTACATATCCTTGTGGTAGATGTAATACTCACCTATATCCTTAGTGATGGACAATGAGTCTTCCATGCTTATTATAGGGTTAACCCCTCACTAGCATGTTGAAGCTATCCTCACATGGTGGATTTGTGGTTAGGTTGAGTTTTCTCCCTTGGATAACAAAAGACCTTAAGGCTTTTGGAACAATCAATTCACCAACTCATTTTGAGATTTTTACCCCGAACTACGAGGTTTTGATCCTAATCTTTTTAAGATGGTACGTAGGCAATGGGTTTATCCATCCAAACACAAAAATGTAAATAAACTTGTATATTCTTTTCTCATCTCTTCAATCATGTTCGCACAAACAAAATTTTCACAAAAAACAACAACCTTACAACAAGTGTGAAAAGGGCTCCCTAGGAGTACCTAGGATGTTTTGGGTGCCTAACACCTTCCCATTACATAACCAACCCCCTTACCCAGATCTCTGTTTCTCTTTTACTAGTTTTTTGTTAAAACTTTTAGGTTTTTGTTCGCTTTCTAGCCATTCCTTTGGATAAATAGAAGTGCGGTGGTGAATACCCCGCTACAATACCGTATTCTCATATCATCTAGATTATAACCTACTCATAACCTAATTTCAATCCTAGGTTAACTCACTAGGTTCATCATGTAATTTTCACCATTAGCATGTATTCAACATAAGCATAGCATTACAAATGATTAATGGTTAGAAGAATGCATTTAAAAACACTTAAGAAATGGATTTTGAAGTTTTTGACTTAACTCAATCGATTGGTTGGGGAAGCCCAATCGATTGGTTCCTCTCACAATTCTGTTTTTCAAAGTTTGCTGAGTGTCAATCGATTGGTCCTGCAAAAATTTTCCACTGTTCATATACAACAAGTTTGTGAAATCGATTGTAATGTAGTGTCAATCGATTGGTCTTGTAAAAATCTCATTTTTTTCTACAAAATAAAGGGCTGTCAATCGATTGATGACAGAGACCAATCGATTGGTCCACTCACATTTTCACATTTCACTTCATATACACCATTTTCCTCTGTTTTACCATTTCTAACAAATTACCACTTCTTCTTCCCACAAAACCCATCATAATACATGTTCTTATACACATATAAATCAAGGATTCCAAGCTCACAATCACAAGGATTTCAAGGTCATAATCACAACCAATTATTTCACCACAACCATAACAAATCATGTTATCATAACCAATATAAGAACACAACAAGGCACATGTTCATGGAAGTCAACAAGAGCAAGAAAATATTCATCATATAGCATGGATTCTCATGATTTGTCTAACATTATACAACCCTAATCCTCTAGAAATCTAGGGTTTCTAACTAGAACCCACCTCAAGAAATTGAAGAGGAGAAGTTGTGGAAGATGAGATGAGGATGAAGATGATGGTGTTGGTTCCAAGCTTTCCTTCTTCTTCTTCTTCTCCACTAGCCTTGCTTTCCCTTCTTCCCTTGAGCTTCTTCCTTCTTTCTATGCTTTCTAATACATAGAAACCAAATGGCTTATGGTAGGTAACAATAAGGTAGTAACATGTGGACCACAAGCCTTGTAGCATATGTGGGGTTAGAAAGTGGTGGAAACAAATATCTTAAGTGGCACCAACCATAATATTTGTTCTACCAGAGCTATTGACCCATTATTAGTGTTACCAAAATGTCCTAATTAATAAAAGGTCAGTCCCATTT
This sequence comes from Lathyrus oleraceus, assembly GCF_024323335.1. NCBI lineage: Eukaryota > Viridiplantae > Streptophyta > Magnoliopsida > Fabales > Fabaceae > Lathyrus > Lathyrus oleraceus. Next base: position 538,999,546 of record NC_066585.1, on the reverse strand, counting down.
AATATTAATTAAATTAACCTGAATTCACTATTTACTCTATTTATCCCAATCGGCGACTTTTAGAGCACATAGGAACTCAATTGACCTCAATTAATAGGAATTTAGGTATTTAAGGAAATACAGGGTATTACATTTTCACTTTGTTGGTTAGTGATGAAGAAACCTAAAATTTGGTGATGAAGATGAATTTTTTTTTTTTACATATAATATACCATAATACAGTGTGAATAAGACAAATACAAATAAAATTGAGTTTTATTACATAATTTCACTTATGAATCATTAATTTATAGTCCTTTAACTTTGTTACTTAGTAATGAAGAAACCTAAAATTTGGAGAGGTAGAAGAAAATTATTGAATTTATTCACATACAATATACCATAATCTAATGTGAATATGCCGAATACAAATAATATTGATCTTGATTATGTAATTTCACTTGTTACCCATATATATATAATATGAATCATTCATTTATAGCTTTTTCACTTTGTTGCATAGTGATGAAGAAACCTAAAATTTGGTGATGGAGAAGAAAAATATTTTTTTTTTACAAATAATATACCATAATATAATGTGAATATGACGAATACAAATAATATTGAGCTTTAATACGTAATTTCACTTATTAACCATTTATATATAATATGAATCATTAATTTATAGTCCTTTAACTTTGTTACTTAGTGATGAAGAAACCTAAAATTTGGTGATGGAGAAGAAAATTATTGAACTTATTTACATAAAATATACCATAATACAATGTGAATATGCCGAATACAATAAATATTGATCTTGATTATGGAATTTCACTTGTTACCCATTTATATATAATATGAATCATTCATTTATAGTTTTTAAAACTTTGTTGCTTAGTGATGAAGAAACCTAAAATTTGGTGATGGAGAAGACAAGTATTGAATTTTTTTACATATAATATACCATAATACAATGTGAAAATGCCGATACAAATAAAATTGAGCTTTATTACGTAATTTCACTTATAAACCATATATATATATATATATATATATATATATATATATATATATATATATATATATATATCTATATATCTATATATATATATATATATATATATATATATATATATATATATCTCTATAGATATATATATATATATATATATATATATATATATATAGATATATATATATATATATATATATATATATATAGATATATATATATAGATATATATATATATAGATATATATATATATATATATATATATATATATATATATATATATATATATATATATATATAATATGAATCTTTAATTTATAGTCCTTTAACGTTGTAACTTAGTGATGAAGAAACCTAAAATTTAGTGATGGAGCAGAAAATTATTGAATTTATTTACATATAATATACCATAATACATTGTGAATATGCCGAATACAAATAATATTGATATTGAATACGTAATTTCCCTTGTTACCCATTTATATAGAATATGAATCATTCATTTATAGTTTTTTCACTTTGTTTCTTAGTGATGAAGAAACCTAAAATTTGGTGGTGGAGAAGAAAATATTAATTTTTTTTTTCATATAATATACCATAAAACGGTATGAATAGGTTAAATACAAATAAAATTGAGCTTTATTACGTAATTTAACTTATAAACCATTTATATATAATATGAATCATTAATTTATAGTCCTTTAACTTTGTTACTTAGTGATGAAGTAACCTGAAATTTGGCGATGGAGAAGAAAATTATTGAATTTATTTACATATAATATACCATAATACAAATAATTTCACTTGTCACCCATTTATATATAATATGAATCATTCATTTATAGTTTCTTTCACTTTGTTGCTTAGTGATGAAGAAACCTAAAATTTGGTGATGGAGAAGATTTTCTTTTTTTTACGTATAATACACCATAATGCAATGTGAATATGACAAATACAAATAAAATTAAACTTTAATACGTAGTTTCACTTATAAACCATTTATATATAATATGAATCGTTAATTTATAGTCCTTTAACGATGTTACTTAGTGATGAAGAAACCTAAAATTTGGTGATGGAGCAGAAAGTTATTGAATTTATTTACATATAATATACCATAATAAAATGTGAATTTGTAGAATACAAATAATATTGATCTTGATTATGTAATTTCACTTGTTACACATTTATATATAATAACAATCCTTCATTTATAAGTTTTTTAACTTTGTTGCATAGTGATGAAGAAACATAAAATTTGGTGATGGAGAAGAAACATATTGAATTTTTTTACATATAATACACCAGAATACAATGTGAAAATTCCGAATACAAATAAAATTGAGCTTTATTACGTAATTTCACTTGTTACTTATTTATATATAATATGAATCATTCATTTATAGGTTTTTTAACCTTGTTGCCTAGTGATGAAGAAACCTAAAATTTGGTTATGGAAAAGAAAATTATTGAATTTATTTACAAATAATATACCATAATACAATGTGAATATGCCGAATACAAGTAGTATTGATCTTGATTATCTACTTTCACTTGTTACCCATTTATATATAATATGAATCATTCATTTTTAGTTTTTTTTAGCTTTGTCACTTAGTGATGAAGAAACCTAAAATTTGGTGATGGAGAAGAAAATTATTGATATTATTTACATATAATATACCATAATACGACGTGAATATGCTGAATACAAATAACATTGATCTTGATTATCGAATTTGACTTGTTACTTATTTATATATATTATGAATCATTCATTTATAGTTTGTTTAACCTTGTTGCTTAATGATGAAGAAACCTAAAATTTGGTGATGGAGAATAAAAATATTGAACTTTTTTACACATAATATACCACAATACAGTGAGAAAATGCGGAATACAAATAAAATTGAGCTTTATTGTGTAGATACCCTTATAAACCATATATATATATATATATATATATATAATGAATCATTAATTTATAGTCCTTTAACATTGTTACTTGGTGATGAAGAAACCTAATATTTGGTGATGGAGAAGAAAATTATTGAATTTATTTACATAAAATATACCATAATACAATGTGAATATGCCGAATACAAATAATATTGACATTGATTATGTAATTTCACTTGTTACCGCATTTATGTATAATATGAATAATTCAATTATAGTTTTTTTAACTTTGTTGCTTAGTGATGAGGAAACTTAAAATTTGGTGATGGAGACGAAAATATTAATTTTTTTACATATAATATACCATAATACAATGTGAATATGACAAATACAAATAAAATTAAGCTTTCATACGTAATTTCACTTATAAACCATTTATATATAATATGAATCATTAATTTATAATCCTTTAAAGTTGTTACTTAGTGATGAAGAAACCTAAAATTTGGTGACGGAGAAGAAAATTATTGAATTTATTATAATATACCATAATACAATGTGAATATGCGAAATACAAATAATATTGATCTTGATTATGTAATTTCAATTGTTAACCATTTATATATAATATGAATCATTCATTTATATGTTTTTTTTGACTTTGTTGCATAGTGATGAAGAAACATAAAATTTGGTGATGGAGAAGAAAAATATTGATTTTTTTTACATATAATAAACCATAATACAATGTGAAAATTCCGAATAAAAATAAATTGTAGCTTTATTACGTAATTTCACTTGTTACTTATTTATATATAATATGAATCATTCATTTATAGGTTTTTTTAACCTTGTTGCTCAGTGATGAAGAAACCTAAAATTTGGTGATGGAGAAGAAAACTATTGAATTTATTTACATATAATATACCATAATACAATGTGAATATGCCGAATAAGAGTAGTATTGATCTTGATTATCTAATTTCACTTGTTACCCATTTATATATAATATGAATCATTCATTTTTAGTTTTTTTTAACTTTGTCACTTAGTGATGAAAAAACCTAAAATTTGGTGATGGAGAAGAAAATTATTTAATTTATTTACGTATAATTCACCATAACACAATGTAAATATGCCGAATACAAATAATATTGACATTGATTATGTAATTTCACTTGTTCCCCCTTTATAGTTTGTTTACTTTGTTGCTTAGTCATGAAGAAACCTAAAATTTGGTGATGGAGAAGAAAATATTAAATATTATATATATATATATATATATATATATATATATATATATATATATATATATATATATATATATATATAATACACCATAATACAGTGTGAATATGACAAATAGAAATAAAATTGAGCTTTATTACGTAATTTCACTTATAAACCATTTATATATAATATGAATCATTAATTTATATTCTTTTAACTTTGTTACTTAGTGATGAAGAAACCTAAAATTTGGTGATGGAATAGAAAACTATTGAATTTATTTACATATAATATACCATAATACAATGTGAATACGCCGAATACAAATAATATTGATCTTGATTAGGTAATTTTACTTGTTCCCCATTTATATTTAATATGAATCATTCATTTATAGTTTTTTCGCTTCATTTGTAATATCCCATATTCCCTTTAATGCTCAATTAGTTGTCAGTTGAGACCAATTGAGTTCCTATGTACTCTAACTAGTATCAATTGTAACAGTTAGAGCTCCTATGTGCTCTAAGTGTTATCAATTGGGACCAATAGAGTAACCAGTGAACTATGAAGAGATTAATTATTAATAAAGAGACAGACCAATATTAATAAGTACAAGAGAGGACATTTTTGGTAACATTAATAATTGGTCAATTGGTACTGGAAGATGAAATAGCAAAAGAGTAAGAAGAAGAGAGAGGAAAAGAGAAGAAAGAAGAAGAGAGAAAGAAAGAAGAAAGGCTTGGAGGAGAAGAAGGAAAAGCTCATCATCACCATTTTCTACTCATCATCCTCACCAAACTTCATCTTCTTCTTCTACTAGGTGAGTTCTAGTTAGAAACTCTAGGTTTCTAGAAGATTAGGGTTGTAGAATCATTAGATAAATCATGAATAATCCATGATATGTGATGAATATTTTGAAATCTTTGTTATACATGTACATATGAACATGTAATATGATGAGTTTTGTTGGAAGAAGAAGGAAATGGTGTCTATGAAGTGAAAATGAGGAAATGATGACTTTTCACAGGACCAATCGATTGGTCCTTGGGAATCGAGGAATCGATTGGTTTAGTGAAATTTTTGAGAATAAAAATATGTCACCAATGGGGTTCGAACCTGGGACCTCCTTGGAATTGTACAAGCCTTACCACTAGGCCAATGATTTTGTTGTTGAATACTTATGCAATGGATAGATATTAATCTAAATCTTGATTAAGATAGATTAATGAATTAATTGAATGTTATAACTCCGTTTTGGACACGGACGAATGCGTTAGAAAGATAACGTAAAGGGCTATTATTATTCTTCCATGTTATAAATTACTATGTGATTTATAAATGCTATGAATTATATTATGATGGAAGTTAAATATGGTTGTTATGTTGAAGGTGAAATAACATGATTAAAAACCTTACAAATATGAGTGAGGAAACTTAAGAGTATAACATGATTAATAACTTAGAAAGATAATCTAGGTTATGGAACATGTGTGATATATGAATGAGAATACGGTATTCATTCGTACGACGTTTATGTGGAGGTCGTGGATGAATTGTTGCCATGATTGAGAATGAGACACATTGTATGGAACATGCCATGTTATTATTTGTGTATTGTGGTGAATACAGTCATTTGCGATTGATGAATTTTGTTATGGTTCGTGGAACCGATGATTTGTGAAACCGATCATGTATTTAGAATGTGTGTTTTCTGTAGTGGTACACATCTCTATTGGTATGCTTAGATGAGTAAGCATTGGGATGTGGGACCAATGATTCGAGCCTCAATTGGGTTTGAGCCCCAACCATGGCGGACATGGGGGAAAGGTGGACACCTAAGTGGGTTAGAGTCCCATACGGTGAAAGATACTCAAAGTGGGTAGTCCCATACGAGTGATGGTTCTTAAAAGTGGGTTCGAGTCCCATAGGGGAACCTGATATCCACCGCGAAATTCGAATCATACGAGCATGTATGAACCGGGTCTAGCTTAGACGTAAGTCCGTTCGGGAATTGATGTTTCGTGATCTGAATAATGATCGTGGTTGAGTTATGAGAACTCAGATGCATGTTGCCATACAATTGCGAGATAGTTTCCCCATCGCTCAAGTCTTCGTTCCCTTGTCGACTTGAGTTGGATATGAGTTGAATATTGATTAGAAAACCCTATAGAGCCGAGTGGACCCATAGGATAGGAGAACTCACTGAGATTATTATCTCATCCCATTATTGTTGTTATTTTTCAGGTAATCCTTACAAGTTGAAACTATGAGAAGCTGTTATGGATGTTTCAAGGGATGCTGTTTATCACGATCTTCTGCTGTGGAGTTATGTGCAATGAAGATATTGCACATAGTTCTTAGATTTTTATTGTTTCGGCATTATTGTATAACATGCTCCATTGATGTTTTTAGTTTGGACATGTATATATATTGATGCCATTAGGCACTTGTGTTGGATCAGTACTGTAACACCTCAAAATTTGCCCTCCTCTCTTGGGACTAGCTTAATATATTGCATGTCATTTGTAGGTCATTAGGCATTGCATATTGCATATCATGTGGTTACATTGTGCAAGTCATCCTCACAAGTCTTGGTCAGAAGATAAGAGGTGGAGGTGCAAGCTAGGGTTTCACTCATTGGACTGGTCACTAACTATCTGAGGGTGGTGGTTCAAATCAGGGTTTTGATTCTCAAGGAGATTGGTCTTCATCTTGGTTGAAATGGTACATCATCATCATCATGGTCTTGATATCATCCAAGAGATTCAAGTGAGTGATCATATTCCTTGAGATTAGGGTTTTGACCACTGGTCAACCCTAATCAGTTGCATTGGGCCAATCAGGGCATGGCAAGGAGATGGGGTCTATAATGGATATGGGGATCATCATGTGAATGTATTGAGCTTATTGAGTCTAGGTTTTCACCATTGAGCCATTTCATCAGAGGATTGGGGCTCAGCTTGATCAGTGCATTGCCAAATTCATCTATCAGTTGAAAAAGTCAACTGTGGTCAACTGTGCTTGATTTTATGGATTTGGAGGTGGGAGAGAGTTGGATACACTTCATTCATGTTGAAATAAGCTTCATTTGGCATGTCAAAGCTCAAGAATGAAGAAAATAAAGTCAGACAAAAAATTGCCAAAAATAGAAAGTGACTTGTAATGGAAGTTTCCAAAAATGGAAAGTTTTTCACCACAAAATTACATGTCCAAAAAAGCTTCAAATGAAAATTTGTTCAACATGAAAGTTGTAGATATTGCTCTCACCTTTCCAAAAAGTCCAAGAACTTGAATTTCCCATGTATGGTTGACAAGTTATGGTCCATTCATTTTCCAAAAATGCCTATAATCAAAGTGGCATAACTTTCACATGGAATGTCCAATTTGGGTGATCTTTTTGTGAGCAAACCCCATTTCACATGTACTTTCATGTTGCATAATCAAAATTCATAAAAAATGGTCAAGGCAAAAAGTCAAATTTCAAGTGAATTCATGTGTATTTTTGGTGTGAGATAGTGAAATTGAGATTTACAAGGCCTTTGGACATGGGACCACTTCCAACACATCACATATGACAATTGAAACTTGTTTGGACTGTCATGAGCTGTCACATTGCATTATTTGGCAAGGTCATTTTTGGACTTTCACCTAAATGCACATTAACACTAATCACTTGGTTTTTGATAATTTAGATTAACAAGGTGATTAAGGAGTGAGTATAAATCACTAATCATAACAGAATTGGTTAACAACATTTCATTTTTCAAGATCCATAACTGAATTTCCCTCCAAAACCTCAAATTCTCTCAAAAACTCCATCACTTTTTTTCATCATTTCATCATCGATTCTTCATCAAACTTGTTCATTCTTCGTGGATCCATGCTTCATAATCATTCTTGAAGGACTGTTTTGATGAATCGTGGCCAAAAGCTTCAAGAATCTCAACTGTTGGAAGCAAGCTCAACAATGGCAATTCCATAATTCTCACAGTTGGAGCATCGTTGAACTGAGGATCTTTCTCCATTCACCTTCCTTATCATTGATACGCATCTGTTTCACCTTCTTGGAGCCAAAAACATCCAGATTCGCATCTGCCATAATCACAAGGTGATTTTTCGAATTTCACCATTGCATGAATTGTGATATGCGTTCTGTAGGTCTTTGATTATAGGTTATCATGACGCTTATAGTTTGTGATTTGGTTGAGTGAAGTGAGAGAAATCGTAATTGAAAGTTTGATGTTCATAACTTGTTTTGTTCGATCCGTGCCGTATGTTGAGAGTTAGAAGAAATTATTTGCATATTCATAATCCTTGTTGAAGGACGGTCATGTTGATATATGGATTGTTGCGTTTGGTTGATTTTTGTTCTTGACCAAATCTGGAATTTCTGGACTGTTCTTGATGAAAAACAAGTGAATAGTGTGTGTTTGATCTTCGAATCCATTGCCTGCGTTTCAAATTGTGTTTCTCTCCAGCGCCAGCGAATCACGCTTTGCCATGTAATCTTTTTGGAACGACGTCGTTTAGCTTGTGCGCTTTAATATTACAAGTTTGCCACTGGTTCATTTAATTATATATTATTTCATTTTTATTTTCATTTTCATTTTTACATTTTGATGCATGATCTTTAGAAATTCATAGAGACTTCATTTTTCATCCAATTTGAGTGAGATTTTTTGCATGATATTCCTTGTGATGTGTAGAATTTAATCATGATTTTTGTAAAAATTTTGCATGTGTAGAAAATTAAAATGCCTAGGGTTTGTTGGATGTTGTCACATTTGTGTATGTCTTGCCATATCCTTCATAAAATGATGATGCTTTCAAATAAATGGATGAAATTTTTTGTGCTTATTTTGGACACTTTGATGGTGATTTTCATGTAGAGTTTGTGATTTTTGGGTACTTGGTAGATTAGATATGAATTTTTGAATAGAGGTGTGACAATTTGTGTCACACCAAGCTTGATGAACTTCCTGATTTTATTTAAAATGCTTAAGGATGTTGATTTGAGCTGAAATTTTGCATGGTTGAATATATGAATGTTGAGATCACATGTGATTTTTTTCTGGAATTTTTGATATCATTTTCTATTTGATTGATAATTTTCTCTTCTGTTGGACCATTTGGTGACATTGTGTGACACATGTTGGCATGTTGCTTGTGAAATTCTCATAGTGTATTGGATGAATGTGAAATTTGGTATGAGCATTGTAGACACATTATAGGTCATTGTGGTTTTAATCCCATTCATTTCTTAATTGTTGTCACTGTTTTATGATTTATAGAAGTTGATGCTTGTTTTGATGCCTTGTGTTGGCTTGTTTGAAATTGTCTGAACTTCTTGATTTTCATTGACCTACTTCCTTTTGTCCAATTGAGCTAAAATTTGACATGCTATCCATTGAATGTGTCCTGTTTAGGTGTGAATTTTTGTGGAATTAATTGAAATGTTTTGGTATGCTTTTGGTTGAGATAGTTCTATTTGGTCTTTTGAAGTTGCAAGTTGCATGTGTGATACCTTTTTGTGCATGAAATGATAATGGTGATTGATATGAGCATGGGACCAATTGCATTTGCTTTTTAATTGATTGATTGTGATTTTGGATAATTTTCACTTGCTGTTTTGGATTTTTTATCTCTTTTGGACCCTAGGCTTGGCCTAGTGGTCTTGTTTCTCACCTTTGGAATTGTGTTTCAGGTTTGAGCTGCAAATGCCTTAAGGAGAGCAATGCAAGTTGTAAATTGGGTTTGTTTGATGTTGTCAACTAACATTGACTTTGTGTTGTAGGGTTTGATGCTTGAGTTTGAGCTCATGGCTTGCACTTGTGTGCATTAACTTGTGTTGACTGTGCAAATTGACTGTTTGACTTTTGCTGTTTACTGTTGGTTTGTCTGAGTACTGATGATACTTGATTGATTTCAGGTACATTTAGTTGCTTACAGTTCCTTGAGAACTTGCTTGCTGTTGCTTGGTTTTTAAACCAATTGAGGTAGAATTTCTATTCTCCATGTAGTCTGGAAGACCTGGCCTGTTACTTGGCCAGGCAACTGTCTGAAGTCCTCCTTAAGAGGCGATGTTTGTGATTGTTTAACTTTGTCCCCAAGCAGGTAAAGACCTTGATTAAGGCAATTGGTGGATCATAGAGATATGCAGTCTATCTCCCACTATTCTGTTGAGTCGTCCCTCTGCTCACACCACTGTGTTGATGCATTGGGACACAAACCCAAGATCTTGTACATTGTACAGTTGTGTCAGAGTCTTTGAGTGTAGAAGGGTTCCATCTTTCTGAACCCACACTCCTTTGTCTGAAGCTCTCCCTGGACAGGGATAAGAGCTGTGAAGTCTAATCTTCACTCACCTTTCATCTGGCTTCACCCTGACTCTCAATGTCAGGGTTAAGAGCTAACACTACCCTTGTACAGATGACTTGCCTTGGCAGTCGAACCCTTTGTTTAAGCCTCACTTGACTGGATATAGTGTGTGCTATCTGAAATGTGAATGTTTGCTTTGTTTATGCTTGCATGCTTGCTTTCTTCCTGGATAGGATGAGCTTGTTGTTGTGCAAGTAGGTAGAAACCATAACATAGGGCAATGATGCATGATAACACTAGGCTCGAGTACAGCTCCCTGGTAGTGTGTCTTCCCTTTGTGTCTGGCTAGTCTTTCTCCTATATTAAGGGGAACTACGTTGCCCTAATCCTCATACCAGATGAGGTACGTAGGCAGGAGGTCGCACGAGATCTCTCCGGGCACTTTTTTTCCTTTTTGTGTGTGTTTTTTTGTTAACCCTCTCGTGTGTCAGGATATGGATGTAAACCCAGCGATTGGTTGTCCGTATTTTGATTGTGTTTGTTTGGTTCGGAAGCCGATGTAAGTCCAGCTATTGGCATTCGGGTTCCATGTTTGCCTAAGTTTGTGTGTGTTTGTTTGGCGTGCGTGAGCCGAACTACGGTAGCTCTGATTCTCGTTCCAAACGAGATACGTAGGCATAGGATGCGATGTCCTATCGAGCCCTCTTCCCCCTTTTCCCACCTGTGTTTCTTGTGTGTGTGATGTTTGTTTTAGCAACCTTTTTCTATCTTTTGAGCGTGGATCCCGTCGAGTACGACGGACGTGAGGGGTGTTAATACCTTCCCCTTGCGTAACCGACTCCCGATCCCATCTCTTTGGTCGCGAGACCATGCTTTTCCCAGGTTTACTCTGAGCGTTTCCTTTCCCTCTTTTGGGATAAATAACACACGGTGGCGGCTCTGTTTGTTTTGTTTTAGCCCGCCGGTTGTTTTTCGTGGATGCGCCAGCTGGCGACTCTGCTGGGGACTTTAGAAATGTTGACCTGCACTGGTCCATTTTCCCTAAGCGAGTCTCTCCTAGCGTTCTAGGATAGTTTAGGTTGCTTGTGTTCTATTTATTGCATTTGTTATTCTGATTGTGTATATATTTGCATTAATGTCTGCATGCATCATACTATCATGTTGCCGTCCTCTGTGCAGGTGTTTCCTTCGTTTTGGGGTGGGTGTTCTGAGTGGGGCTAAAACCCAGGCCCGAGTACACACCTAGGATTAGTGTGGTCTCATGTTGCCTCCTTCATGTTAGGTCAACATGTGCCTGGCAACGTGATGTACCACAAGCCGGACGAGGTTCATTTGATAGTGCTTTCCTCTGTAGGGTACTCCACTTTGGTTGAGTTACTTCATTTGAGCTGTTGACTCTGGTGACCGATCATTTCCCGGATCTTTGGTTTAGACGGTCTTAAGAGAGCTACAATGGCACACCCGAAAGGGCAAACCCATTGAGTATCTTTGCCCGATTGTCGAGACTATTATCCGCCTTAGGGTGACCTGATTAGAATTTACCTGTGAGGGGAGGGTGATTCTTTCAGATACATGTTCTGATGGTTGTGAGAGAATTCTTTACCTTGAATTAATTTTTAATGATAGCAAATTGTGTGATCATCATCCAAATGTTGGTTGTGCATTGCATTACATGATACATTTGTGTTTTTATTATGTCTTTCATCCCATTCTATTGTTGCATAACTGTACATATAAACCTACATTGATACTTCCCTTAAAATAACAATTAAAATGCATTTTATGTCAGTATGCATCAATACATAAGCCTCTGCATCGATACATACAGCAAGTGATAAATCACAAAACCTTTTTGTTCAGTATGCATCGATGCATACGAGTCATGCATCAATACATGGAAGGCTAAAGACTCTATGCATCGATCCACACGATACCTGCATCGACACATGACCAATTGAAACAACCTGTGTATCAATACATGCGCATTAGGCATCGATACATACTAGTGAAATAATCACATGCATCGATACATACGAATTATGCATCGATACATGATTAATAAATTTCACCAAAAATTCACATATCTTACAGTATGCATCGATACACACTCTTATGCATCAATACATAAAGCTGTTTTATGTTATAACAGTAACTGTTTTGCAGCATATATAAGACAGGTTATGACAGCAGTGAAAACAACGAATTCATTGAGGGAAAACAATTGAACACAAGATCAAAAGCAGTGTTGGAGCAATTGTTTGAGAGCAATTAGAAACCTGAAAGAGACTTCATCTTCTTCATCTTCTCAATCACTTTTCTTCAAGAACAATTACACATAACCATTCTTGTTCTTTGGATTAAAGAAGCATCGAGATAACGTTCAGTGGTACGATCAAGGATCTAGCTGTGGTTTGTAGTGGAACGATCGAGGATCTAGCTGAGTTGAAGATTGAAGGGGGTTTCTAGGAAAAACCTATTGGTTTGTCCTTCAAGAACTGGAGTGTTCTTGAGGGTTTGGGAGTCACGTTTGCAGAACATATTCAGCCGCAGCGTGGCGTTTGGAGATCGGGGGATTTCGCAAGCAGGTTGTGGAACCGGTGAATTGTTTGCAATTTCGTGCAGGAAAATCTTGATCGTGCTCAGATCAAGTGAAGGTTCATACAAGAAGAGGTTCTTAGAGTTTAGAATTCTGTCTTTGTATCATAACCTTGTATCAACGGATTCGGCAAAAATTGATAATCAAAGTTCTCAATTTCATTTGAAATTGAGAGGGAGACGTACCCACACGCGAGGACGACGTGGGGAACTTCCTTACCAAATCTCTGCGTATCGTATTCTTACCTTACTCCTCTTTACGTTTTAAAACTGTTTTCGCAATTTCAGTTAGTGTGTGGTGATTGTTCCTGTTGCAAGACAGCAGTGGCAAGAAAACTTTTAATCAAACTCCATTGCTGTTTATCATCGATCACATACACACCAACTGTTTGACAAAACGGTTAGCTAGATTTTATTCATTGGAAATAGACTTTAATGATAAGTGCATTCAATTAGTTAAAATTCTGGTGTGAATTGTTTCTGTCATTCTCATTAAAATCCAGCAATTAAACTTGTGTGTCCGGCTTTCTAGTAGCGGTTCAGAATAGACGGAAGTCGATTCGGGACTGATTTTTCCGCCAACTTTGAAAACTCTGATAAAATTTCAAATCCGTTAAATATAAAAGAGGTGATCTATTCACCCCCCCTCTCGATCACTAGCCACACCGTCTAACAATGGTGACTTTGTTGGTGACTTTTGGTTCCGTTGATCAGAGTCCTATTTATAAGTCGGATTTATGGCCATTTATTGCCGAGACGCCGGAGTGCTGTCCGAGTTATTTATCAGTGGGGATCCGTTTATTTCAGGATTCCCCGGGCCGATTCAGATGTTGTGGTGATCTGCTCAGAGATTGTTTGATGATGATGATGGTGTATCAGTCAGTTCCGTTTATTTCGGAACCTTTGAGTTGGATTTGTGGTTACGAATTCCTTCAGATGGTTGTGATCAGTTCAGAGATCAGGGTCTCAGAGCAACAGTCGATCAGATGACTTGGGGGATGGCAATGCATTGCATTCATTCATCAGCATCATTAACATTTGCATTTACCTGCATCTAACACATGTTTATCCATATGCAGGGACATTTTTGATCAAGATCCTGGTTGAGAGACTTTCTGTTCAGATATGAGGACCGGTTTGAAGCATGATGTTGCCTACAGTTTCTTCGACCCAGAGATTGGTGTGTTGAGAGATATGATAGCCTTGATTACACCCGACCACGTGGGGATGTTCAGAGAGTCATACGGGGGTATTCTGAAGATGGTTTTCAGACTCACTGACAGTGACAGGAGCACCATTCATACACTTCTCCAGTTCTATGACCCGGGGCTGAGATGTTTCGTGTTTCCAGATTATTTGTTGGGGCCTCTGATGGAGGATTATGCCAGCATCCTGGGTATGCAGATCCGTGATCAGATTCCTTTCCATGTTACTAGGGTGGAGCCCGATGTCCTTGGGATTTCCCGTGCTCTTTATTTGAGTCCGGAAATGATCAAGGAGGGTTTGAAGGAAAAGGGGAAATTACCCGGATTTCATTTGAGTTTCTTAGAAGCTAATGCCAAGGAACATGCTGCAGTGGGTAATTGGAAGACGGTTTGTGCTTTGGTTGCTGTGAGCATTTATGGGATTATCTTGTTTCCTAATCAGAAGAGCTTTGTGGACCATAATGCTATCAGATTGTTCATGCAGAGGAACCCTATTCCTACTCTGATCGGAGATGTTTACTACTCGGTTCATAACAGGAACGAGAAGCGGCGTGGTGGTCTGATCCGATGTTGTGCTCAGATGCTCTTCAGGTGGTTTATGGGGTATTTGCCTTCCCGAGGTGCTTTTGCTCATCTTGATCCTACTGTTAAGTGGTCCTTCAGGTTGATGGGTTTGCGGGCTGATGATATAGCATGGACTCATAATGGTTTGGCTGGACGGGATTTCATATACAGTTGCGGGAGTTTACCCAATGTGCCTCTTGTGGGAGTTCAGGGTTGCATCAATTACAACCCGGTGCTTCTCAGGAGACAGATGGGGTTTGCTGTAGAGGGTCCTCCTCTCGGGCGGGAGATCCAGGAGTCCTTTTACTTCCCGATTGATGGCAATCAGGCCAAGTTGAGGAAAGTTTTGGATGAGTGGCGTGATATTCAGAGAAAGGGCAAAGTTCCTTATGGCAAGGTTAACAGCCAGTATTTTCCCCTATTCAGTGATTGGTTGCGGAAGAGAATTGAGATTACACATATACCATTTCCGGGAGGTGATCCTGGGTGTCCTTTGATTGAGGGTCCGCGTTCTTCTGTCAGTATGGAAGAATTCCTCGAGATGAAGAGAGCCAGAGATCAGTTGCTTGCAGAGAAAGCGGAATTGGAGATGAGTGTTGCTCGGATTCAGGCAGCTAATCAGGAGATCAAAGTGAAGATGGAAGATCAAGACAAGCGACATGCCTTGGAAGCAAAGCGCTTTGAGATGGACACTGCCTACTATGGGAAGGTCAGTCAGGCTTTGGCATCTTCAACGAAGGAGCACGACATTACCAAAGAGAGATTGGCTAGAGCTTCAAAAGTCATCGAAGATCAGAAGAGGAGGCAGATTCTCGTGAAGGATCAGAGAGACGACAGAGTCCGAGTTCTCATTGCCGAGTGGGAGGCCAAGCTGAAGGAAGAGGAAACGGAGAAGGTGAAGATCATCGCCGAGAGAGATCATTGTATAGCTGAGAGAGATCATTACATTGCTGAGAGAGATCATTACTTCAGGCAGATGAAGATTCACCAGAAAGAGGTGGGGAGATTACAGCAGGAGAACACCGAGCTCAGGTTCGCAGTAGAGTTCGCGAAGATGGAAGCTGAGATAGGGCCATCTGTGGGACCCTCATCAGGCTAGATCTTTCATTTGTGTGGGATTACCGTCAGGCTTGTTGACGGAATTCTTTTGCTTGTATTTCTTACCTGATTCTGGAGATTTGTATCTGATCTGATGTATGACTATGGCACTTTTTGTGCATTTTGCTATGAGATAGTTATTTTCATTCAGTGATTGATCTTCAAGCTTTATTTGCTTTACCGTATGCACTCACACAGCACACACATGGTTGGGGGTATTTTTGCTAAATCATATATCTTTGATCTGTATGATAAAATCAAATGCTGAATGCCAAAATATTGATGCCGGATTATTATTTGTCTCAATGAAGCCAAGATCGAGAGATAAAGTGTTCCTCATGTGGATAAACACTGCATTCATGCATGATCATAATAACTTATGTTTTATTTTGCAGGTATCAGTTCTAACGTGCTTGATTGTTGCAGGAATCATTGCTCGTGCTCGCAGAGCTGTACCTTTGCACTCAACCCGTCCTCACAGATACTTCACCAGACGCAATACCCCTAGACTGATGGATCTCCCAAATACTGATATCCTCGAGCTGAAGGACAAGATGAATGAGCTGATCAACTTCATGCAAGGTTTTGCAGTTGGTCAGAAAGCTCTAGCTGATAAAGTCGAGAAGCTCGAGCGGGCTTCAGCGGCAAACAGTGGTGTGAACCTAGATGGTGTCTCCAACCAGGGGCTGGGTGGTTCTCGAGACGGTGGCAAGAGAGCAACGGTAGGTATGGTGAACAATGCTGCCGGTTTTGGTGCTGTGGGTGGTCAACCGGGTCAGAATCTGAAAGACAGTCTGTTCCCGCCTTTCTTCGGGGTTGAAGATGACAGGGAGGAAGACAGAGAGGCTGATCAGTTCTCGATGCACAACGAACCGTTCGGTCAGTATAGTGCTCCGCCACAGAACAAAGAGATTCAGCTGCTGGCTGAAAAAATCAGAGCCTTGGAGAGTTATGCCACTCCCGGTGTGGTGAACATGTCAAATATGGGGTTGGTAGAGGGGATTGTGATCCCGCAGAAATTCAAGGCGCCCGTGTTTGATCGGTACAATGGGAGTTCCTGCCCCGAGACTCATCTGCAAGCATTTGTCCGTAAGATCTCAGCATACACCATGGACCAAAAGCTGTGGATGTATTTCTTCCAGGACAGCCTGTCCGGAGGCTCACTGGAGTGGTACACCAAGCTCAAGTCCTCAGATATCAAGAATTGGCAAGATCTTGGGGACGCATTCTTTAAGCAGTATCAGTTCAACGCTGATATGGCCCCGAGTCGTACCTAGCTGCAGGGTATGTCTCAAAAGAACAGTGAAGGGTTTAAAGAATACGCCCAGAGATGGAGGGAGTTGGCTGCCAGAGTGCAACCTCCTCTAGTTGACAGGGAGATGTCTGATCTCTTCATGGGGACTTTGCAAGGGGCATATGCTGAGAGGATGGTTGGTTGTCCGGTGACCAACTTTTCCGATATAGTTGTGGCTGGGGAGAGGATAGAGAGCTGGCTGAAGCTCGGGAAGATTCAGGGTAACGCTTCTTCTTCAGGGTCGAAAAAGCCGTTTGGGAATGGTCAGAGGAAGAAGGAGGGAGATACCAGTGATGTCTATGCACAGAGGGGACCCAGTAGGGATCGTTACTTCCAGCACACTGCTGCGGTAACCATTCCTGCTGATAATCAGCAGCAACAACAACAACCTCAACAACAGAGACAACCATTTCAGCAGAGGCCTCAGAGGGCTGGTTATCAGGTCAAGGGGAGAATGAATGATCGTCAGTTTGACAGGCCTCCTGTAACCTATTCCTTTCTGTTGAAGAAGTTGATGGATCTGGGGCTGGTACAACTAAGGACTCTGGCACCTTTGAGACCTGATCAGAGGTCAGCCAATTATGATGAAAATGCAAAATGCGAATTTCACTCAGGTGCTCCCGGACATAACATAGAAAACTGCAAAGCTTTTAAGCACACAGTTCAAGACCTGGTGGATTCGAAAGCTATCAACTTCGCACCATCTCCCAACGTCAATGCTAATCCCATGCCTGCGCATGGTCAAAGGGGAGTGAATGCTATCTCTGAGGAGAGTAGGGTTGGGTTGTCTACTGTTGATCAGTTAAGGACTCCTCTGGCTGAGGTTAAGAGGCAGTTGATGTTGAATGAGGTTCATCCGGGCTGTAATGATGATTGTGCTGAGTGCGCTGTTATTCAGAATGGGTGTGATTTGTTGAGGAAGACTGTCCAGGGTTTGATGGATGAGGGGAGTATTTTGATTGAGAAGGTTGATAAGGGGAAAGATGAGGTCTCCACCATAACAATATACTTTGATCCGGTGGATTTGTCTACTCTTGCTGAGGCGGCTCCAGTTACCATCACGGTACCTGGACCAATTCCGTATGACAAAGATGATGCCGTGCCTTGGCATTATGGTGGAGAGGTGTATTGTAATGGTGAGAAGGTGGAAGATCAAACTGCTAGTGAAACCACCGTTTCAAAGGTGGATAATACCGGTCCCAACGGTTTCACTCGCAGCGGAAGATTGTTTGCTCCTGATGCCTTGAGGGGTGGGGAAGGAGAAAAAGAGAAAAAAGAAAAGGCCGAGGCTTTAGCCAGGGCAAAAGGGAAGGCAGTGGTTGATAAGGGTACTCCAGTAGTGACACCGGCGCCGGTAGGGTCGGAGGAAAAACTTGATGATGATGCAGAGGAATTCTTGAGGATCATCAAGAAGTCTGAGTACAAACTTGTGGACCATCTGCAGCAGACTCCCTCCAAAATATCGATCCTATCTTTGCTGTTAAGCTCTGAGGGGCATAGGGAGGCTTTATTGAAGATCTTGAAGAAAGCCTATGTTCCTCAAGAGATAACGATTAACCAGTTGGAGACGGTTGTGTCTAATGTGCATGCGAGCCATGGGCTGGGTTTTACAGACATGGATCTGACTGTGGATGGGAGGAATCACAACCGGGTGTTACACATCGCCATGGAATGCAAAGGAGCCGTGCTTTCGCATGTGCTGGTTGATACCGGCTCCTCATTGAATGTGTTGCCAAAGAAGGCTCTGGCGAAGTTGAATTGTGACGGGCTGATCCTAACTCCCACTGATCTGATAGTGCGGGCGTTTGATGGGTCGAAGCGGGCCGTGTTTGGAGAGGTTGAGCTGCCAGTGAAGATAGGCCCAGAGGTGTTCAAGTCGACATTCTACGTCATGGATATTCAGCCAGCATACAGTTGCTTGCTGGGTAGGCCGTGGATCCATGCTGCTGGGGCAGTGACCTCGACTTTACATCAAAAGCTGAAGTATATCTGGGAGGGCCAAGTCGTCACTGTGTGCGGAGAAGAGGACATCTTTGTCAGCCACCTGTCCTCATTCAAATATGTGGAAATGGACGGCGAAATCTGGGAGACGCCGAGTCAAGCATTTGAAACCGTTAAGGTGGAGAACGCTCTTTTTGCGAAAGAAGAGGAGAAACCGTCCATATCTTCGTACAAACAGGCCGCTGAGGTGGTGAAGAGTGGAGAGGCTCCTGGCTGGGGCAGGATGATGGATGTCTCTGCAAAGAAGGACCGCTTCGGAGTGGGGTACCAGCCTGGCAGAGGCTCTGGACAAGGCAGAGGACGTCGTACGTTAGTCACGTTCACTAGTGCCGGAATGCTGGATCCGAATCACATCTGCATGATGAGTGATGAAGCTGATAGTGACTGTGACATGGACCGGTGGATAAAGTCGTGCGCGCCAGGGATGGGAATCCAGAACTAGAAGGCTGAAAAGATCATCCGGGTCACTCTGCTGGAAGAGTAATATTTTTCCTGTTTTGGTTCTATATGCATGAAAGCCATGCGTGTTGCCCGACACGTAATGGTTCATTGTAAGGGCCACCTCATGTTTAAATTTGCAAATTTGCATCATCAATAAAAGGATGTTTTTCAGTTAAAAACGGTGTTCCCTGTTTTTCATTTATTTTTGCAGTTTAAAAATAAAAACAAAATAAAAATGGCAATGTTTTCATTTTTCTTTTTCAATTTTGTCTCACACCGGTTCTAAGCAATGCATGAATCAACATTCATGCAGATGCGATTCTTCTCCGGATCTCATTGATAACAATCCTGTTACACCCTCATATGACTTCGACAATCCAATCTATCTTGCTGAGGAAGAAGACGAAGAAGATTGTGAACTGCCAGGGGAATTAGCCAGGTTGTTGAAACAAGAGGAAAAGGTGATTCAGCCGCATGAAGAGCCGACTGAGGTTGTGAATTTGGGTACCGACGAGGTCAAGAAAGAGGTGAAAATCGGGGCTGCTTTGGAGGAAAGTGTCAAGAGCAGAATGGTGGCATTGTTGAGAGAGTATGTCGACATCTTTGCCTGGTCTTATCAAGATATGCCAGGGTTGGATACCGACATCGTTGTGCACAAGCTACCGTTGAGAACAGATTGTCCTCCAGTGAAGCAGAAGTTGCGCAGAACTCGACCTGACATGGCAGTGAAAATTAAAGAGGAAGTGCAGAAGCAGTGGGATGCTGGTTTCCTTGTTGTCACTAATTATCCGCCTTGGGTCGCGAACATTATGCCAGTCCCGAAGAAGGATGGGAAAGTGAGAATGTGTGTGGACTACCGAGATCTGAATAGAGCTAGTCCGAAAGATGATTTTCCGCTACCTCACATTGATGTGTTGGTAGACAATACAGCTCAATTCTCGGTGTTTTCCTTCATGGATGGCTTTTCTGGCTATAATCAAATCAAAATGTGGCCAGATGATATGGAGAAAACAACGTTCATTACACCGTGGGGTACCTTTTGTTATAAGGTGATGCCATTCGGTCTCAAGAACGCCGGTGCTACTTATCAGAGAGCCATGGTGACTTTGTTTCATGATATGATTCATCATGAAATTGAATGCTATGTTGATGACATGATAGCAAAGTCCCAAACAGAAGAGGGGCATTTGGTAGATCTGGCCAAGTTGTTCGACCGGCTGAGACAGTTCAGACTGAGGTTGAATCCGAACAAGTGCACTTTTGGAGTGCGGTCCGGTAAATTGCTGGGGTTTATTGTAAGTGAGAAAGGAATCGAGGTTGATCCTGCCAAAGTGAAAGCAATAAGAGAAATGCCTGAACCGAGAACAGAAAAGGAGGTTCGTGGTTTCTTAGGTAGATTGAACTACATTTCACGGTTCATATCTCATCTAACAGCCACGTGTGAACCAATATTCAAATTGTTGAGAAAAGATCAAACGGTCAGGTGGAATAATGATTGCCAAGCGGCATTTGAAAAAATAAAAGAGTATTTGCAGGAGCCTCCGATTCTGATGCCTCCTGTGGAGGGAAGACCGTTAATTCTGTACCTGACAGTCCTCGAGGGGTCTATGGGGTGTGTATTGGGGCAGCATGACGAGTCTGGTCGAAAAGAGCATGCCATATACTACCTTAGCAAAAATTTTACCGACTGTGAAACAAGATATTCACTGCTCAAGAAAACTTGCTGTGCTTTGGTCTGGGCTGCTCGCCGACTAAGGCAGTACATGCTGGTTCATACCACTTTATTGATTTCCAAGATGGATCCAATCAAGTACATTTTTGAGAAGCCAGCATTGACCGGACGGGTTGCGAGGTGGCAAATGATTTTGACAGAATATGATATACAGTATACCTCTCAGAAGGCGATCAAGGGGAGTGTATTGTCTGATTACCTCGCTCAGCAACCTATTGATGATTATCAACCGATGAAGTTTGAATTCCCTGATGAGGACATTATGTTTCTCAAATCGAAAGATTGTGAGGAACCAATCCCGGAGGAGGGGCCTGACCCTGAATCCGAATGGATTCTGATGTTTGATGGGGCCGTTAACGTGAATGGTAGCGGTGTTGGTGCTGTTTTGGTTACGCCGAAAGGATCCCATATTCCTTTTGCCGCCCGGCTAACATTTGAGTGCACCAACAACGTGGCTGAATATGAAGCTTGCATATTGGGGATCGAGGAGGCGATTGATTTGAGAATCAAGAACCTTGTCATATATGGAGATTCAACTCTGGTTGTAAATCAGGTTAACGGAAAATGGTATACGCATCAATCTCATTTAATTCCGTATCGGGATTATACGAGAAGATTGTTGACGTTTTTCACCAAGGTGAAGATGCATCATGTGCCCAGAGAAGAGAATCCTCTAGCAGATGCTTTGGCTACTCTGGCTGCCTTGATCAAGGTGCAGTGGTGGAATCAGTTCCCCAGTGTTGAAGTAGGTCGTTTGGATAGACCGGCTTATGTGTTTGCTGTTGATACAGCGTCTGATGATGAGAAGCCGTGGTATTACGATATCAAGCGCTATCTAGAAACTCAAGAATATCCTGAGGGAGCATCTAAGAAGGACCGAAAGACTCTGCGGAGGTTGGCCATGGTGTTCTATTTGAATAAGGATGGGGTTTTGTATAAGCGGAATTTTGATTGGGTCTTGCTCAGATGTGTTGATGATAAAGAAGCAAGCCAATTGATGAAAGAGGTTCATGAAGGGTCGTTCGGTACCCATGCCAATGGGAATGCAATGGTGAAGAAACTGCTGAGGGCAGGTTATTATTGGATGACAATGGAGGCCCAATGTTTCAATTTCGTGCGGAAGTGTCATAAATGCCAGATTTATGCTGACAAGGTGCACGTGCCTCCAAATCCGTTGAGTTTAATGTCGTCTCCATGGCCGTTTGCTATGTGGGGCATTGATATGATCGGAAAGATTGAGCCTACAGCTTCGAATGGGCACAGGTTCATATTAGTGGCTATTGATTACTTCACCAAGTGGGTGGAAGCAGCCTCTTATACGAACGTGACGAAGCAGGTCGTTGCCAGGTTTCTCAAGAGAGACATCATTTGCAGATATGGGGTTCCCGAAAGAATCATTACTGATAATGGTTCTAATTTGAACAATAAGATGATGGCAGAACTGTGCCGGGAATTCAAGATTGAGCATCACAATTCTTCTCCCTATCGTCCGAAGATGAATGGGGCGGTTGAGGCAGCCAACAAGAACATTAAGAAGATTGTGCAGAAGATGGTGGTAACCTATAAAGACTGGCATGAGATGTTGCCGTTTGCACTGCATGGGTATCGAACGTCGGTGCGCACGTCTACTGGGGCAACTCCTTTCTCCTTGGTATATGGAATGGAAGTGGTGCTACCGGTTGAGGTTCAAATTCCCTCTTTGAGAGTCCTGATGGACGTGAAATTGCAAGAGGCTGAATGGGTAAGGACCCGGTATGAAGAGTTGAGCCTAATTGAGGAAAAGAGGCTGACAGCCATCTGTCATGGGCAGTTATACCAGCAGCGGATGAAGCGTGCTTTTGACAGAAAGGTACGACCTCGGGTAATCACGTAGGTGATATGGTGCTGAAAAGGATTCTTCCTCCTCAAAACGATCGAAGGGGCAAATGGACACCCAATTATGAAGGTCCATTCGTGGTCAAGAAGGTCTTTTCTGGCGGAGCCTTGTTGTTAACGACCATGGATGGCGAGGATTTTCCATCCCCTGTGAATGCGGACGCAGTTAAAAAATACTTCGTATAAAGAGACCCGCTGGACGAAAAGAATAAAGTAGTCCAGGCAAAAATGGGCATCCCGGCGAACCAAAAAAAATAGAAAGAAAAGGTTCGGGCAAAAATTAGGGATAAAAAGAAAATTTGTACACCCGGCAAGTCGAAAACCTGAAAAGGCGACTTGGGCAAAAATGGGTATCCCGGTGGACTGAAAACCCGAAAGGGCGGTCCAGGCAAAAGAGGGATTGAAACGAACAACTGCGTCTCGCATGATCGTTTGCGCTTTGGTTAAAGCACATGGATAATACCCGGTGGGGATCAATCGGAGTCGTCTTGTTCAGAAGGCAGAAAGCACGGAGAGTCTGAGGACATATGGGGTGTAACCGAGTTGGAACTCGATGAGATTACGGGTTTCACATTGCCATCAGGATAGATTTTTCCTTTTGTGCGCAATTACCTCTTTTCAGGAATTGTTTCCTTTGTATTGCTCAATTTGAGCCACACACTTTTCCAATCAATAAAATGCATATTCAGTCAAATGATTTTGTTTTTGTTTTTCATTACCGCTTTGATTGCAAAAACATCCGATTATTTTGATAAAGAATCTTGCATTTTAAGACGAACAGGTCCCTTTCAATGCATGTTTATAAGATTGAAAGCTTGAAATCTTATTCAGAAGGTTGAGTGACCCAAGTGTTGAAATCTTGACACACCTGGGGCACGGTTTTATCTAACGATCTGTTTTGCAGGAACTGTTAGATATTTTTCACTCACTTGCAGGTGGTGATGTGGAAGCTGTTGACAAAAACAAATCCCCAGGGAGTCCAACCAGGGACGAATGAATATGAAGGGATGACGAAGAGACGTTGAGACGTACGACGATCCTTGAATGATAATCAAGAAGACTCTTCAAAATCGGAAGATTGGAAAGTCTGTAGAAATTCCCCGCGGGGTCCAATCAGGGACGAATGAATGGGTAGAGAAACGATGAGAGACGTTGAGATGTCCGACGACCTTTGGAATTAATCAAGAAGACTCTTCAAAGTTAGAAGATTGAAAAGTCTGTATAATCCCCAGGAGTTCGCATTCCGTCGAGCGCGGAGCGATTGGAATTCAAGATGATGGAGCAGAAAAGGTCCAGACGAGTCTGGGAATTCTCAAAAGTGGAAAGCTGATACGAGATTGGGAGGTGGATACCATGGTTCGACAAGTCGACGGGTGTTCTGTACCAACTTTTCTCATTTCCCCAGCGAGGTCCCCAAGCAGAGTCGGAGGACCAATTCTCCAGCAGATTCCAGATCTGTGTCTTTCCTAGCGGGGTCAGGATGGTTATCCCCAGCAGGTGTCAGACCGATGTTTCCCCAGTCGCCAGGCCTGGAGGTGGCTGTTTCCCAGCAGAGCTATCTATAATCATTTCCCCAGTGAAGTTGCCAGGTATCTGTGAGGGTTTCCCGAAGCAGAGTCGGGATTGATATCCCCAGCAAGTCAAAAAACGGTTGTATCCCCACAGAGTGCGTTGGTGGTTGTTATCCCCAACAGTTTCCCGAGCGGATTGGGTGCAAAGGAGTTTCTTCCCCAGCAAGGGTTACCTTTTCCCAGCAGCAGTGTTATTCCCCATCAGGGTGGAATCGGAGTATTGACGAGTTCCTCAGCAGAGTGTCTCGAGCTCCTCAGAAGAGTCCCTTGAGGGGGATACTTTTTATGCATTCATCATGTAGAGCAAGCATAGAAAAATAATAAGTCGCGTAGCATTTCCATAATTATGGAGCATTACGCAGAAAAATCAATCATGCATCATATTGCAAGCATAAGCTAGTCTCAAACCGTGGTTACTGTTTGAGAGGTGACTTTATCCAAAAGGTGAAGGTGTTGCTCCGAGGAGTCTAGCATCATGATTTAATCAAAAGTATTCCCCAGTAGTGCGATACTGGAGGAGACATTTTTTCGTCGGACAGAGATGGAAAGGTTATGCAATCAGTGCAATTCAAGCCGTGGTTACCGCTTGAAGGTTTTGGTTTCGCCGGATGGTGAAGATGTTACTCTGAGGAGTTTAGCATCGTGATGTCAGATCAGCAATATTCCCCAGTAGTGCGATACTGGATGACCTTTTTCCGTCGGACGGAGATGGAAGCGAAATCAAGGATGTTACGCGATCAGCGCGATTTTCTGGGGTTCAAATGGAGAAAAGGGAATGTTGAGGCATTTTCTGGGGTTCATATGGAGATTGGAGATTGGAGATGAAGGTTTTATCCGGGATGAGGTCCTTAGGATTATCTTCTGTTCATGTGTCACCTTAGACTTTGGCGGATGCCAACAGAAGTCGTTAGGGGTGTCTTCTGAAGAAGAGATGCACATGTTACCTTCCTTTTGTGAAGGTGTACCCTCTGATATGTCGCCCTCAGAGTGGTGTTTGGGGTTATTTCCGTCGTTGCCAGCGGAATTATCACGAGAGATGGGAGAACGGGGTTCAAATGGAGAAAGGGAAATGTTGCGATATTTTCTGGAGAACGGGGTTCAACTGGAGAAAGGGAGATGTTGAGGCATTTTCTGGAGAACGGGGTTCAAACGGAGAAAGGGAAATGTTGATACATTTTATGGAGATTGGGGTTCAAATGGAGAAAAGGAGACACGAGGTGTTTTCTGGAGAGCGGGGTTCACAATGGCGACCGCGAGCTATCGTCAGGCGACTGAGGTTCAAATGGAGAATGGGGTTCATTATGTTGGCAAACAGGAGAACGGGGTTCAAATGCAATGATTCGGGATCATTTGCGCAAAAGAAAATTTCGGGGTTCAAGAAAAAGCATAAAAGAGATAATAAAAATCCCCAACGGATATGTGGTGTTCAGGCCATGGTTATCCCTGCGTTACCATTTGTTTTGGTATCCAGGTCGACGTTGTTGTTTCGGTGATCAGGCCGACTTTCTCCATACCAGACGGATTTTTTTCTTTTCGAGATTGTTTCTTCGCCGATTCTGACAGGCGTTGTTAATTATTTTCCCATCAGAGTGCAAATTGTTTGTCTGTTCTTGGTATTCAATCACTCTTCATCCTGATCATCTGAAAGCCGAGGCTGTTCATATCGACAGGTTCACAGTGGATTGAATAGGGGCAGCTGTAACACCTCAAAATTTGCCCTCCTCTCTTGGGACTAGCTTAATATATTGCATGTCATTTGTAGGTCATTGTAAGACCCCAATTTTGGGCCCTAAGATCCCTCATGGCCCATATCATATCATATCATAACCTCAAGGATCATTGCATGCCTTTGCTTCCCTCCTAGTGGTTGGTTGCCTTGTGGTTTGTTTCTTGATCACCAAGCATACTTTGCATTTGTATATTCTTGCTTTTCATATGTTTATTAACCAAAAAGTACAAAAATATTGTCAGTCTAACCTTGTGGCTTGCAGTTGAAGCAATCATCAGCAATTAGGTCAAAGACAGTCAACAGTCAGTCAAAACAATGGATGGTGGCCATTCTTACAGAATTTGGGCACCATGATCAATAATCAAGAGTTCACACATCTTGGGATATCATTTGAAGTCAAGGTCTCAAGGAATTAGGGTTTGGAATTCATCAGAAGTGGTCCAGTCATCCAAAACCCTAGAAAAGTCAAACTTGGTCAACTGTGGATTTAATCAATGATTTGATGGATAGAATTGATTTGAAGGAGCTCATTCATGCTTGTATAAGCCTCATCTATCATGTTCAACCTCATCATGGAAGAAAATCAAGTCAAACAGAAAATTTCCCAAAATAGAAAGTGGACCTGTAATTTCAACTGCCAAAAATGGAAACTTCTTGATCTTAAACTTACATCATGATACAAGCTTCAAATGAATTTTTGCCCAACATGAAAGTTGAAGATCTTGTTCTCCCATTTTCAAAAAGTCCAAGAACTCTCAAATCCCATGTGTGGTTGTCAAGATATGATCAAATCATTTTCACAAAATCATGAACTTCAAAGGACCATATCTCTCAAACCATAAGGCCAAATTTGGTGGGGTTTTTTTCCTACAAACCACATTTTTCCTCCTCTTTCCAAAAATATAAATCTCATTCATCAAAACCCTACCAATCAAAATGGCATTTTTGGACCTTTTTCATTTAAAATCAAAGTTTGACCAAACTTTGACTTTTTGAATTAAGACTTTTTTCACCATTTTGCCAATTGAGATTGCTTTCATATCATATTTGAAACTTGCCTCAAGCCTTAAATCATGTTCATTTCATCATTATGCCATGATTTTGGACCAAGGTACAAAGTTGGTATTTTTGGCAAATGGTGTGAAAAGAGTAAAACAAGTACAGCATTCAAAAGTAGACCACAAACAGCAATTGGCAAGGTCTGTGTACAGCCTGTTGGCAAGCCCAAATCGTGGCAAACATACACCCTCCATGTTCACTTACACAAAGTTAGCAAAATTGCAATTGGTCATTTTTGAGCTAAGCAAGATTAGCATGCCTTAAACCAAAGCTAAACAGATGATATAAAGTCTTTTTTCTGCCATTTGCAACCCTAGAATGATAGCAGCCACGACAGAAATTCCTCATCTCTTCCTTCTTGCATTTTTGCTCAAGCACCATTTTCCACCCAAAACCATCAAAGCACACAAGTATCCTTTGGTTATTTCTTCACCTAGACAACATACTGAGCTCAGTTTCTTCATCAAATCACTGCTGTAACCTCTTCATCGTGCCCTGTTTTCAAAGCATTCTCCCATGGCAGCTTGGAGCTAGGGTCAAACCAAGCAAGGTTGAGCATAATTTCTTCAAGAGTACACCACTTGGGACCAAAACCTTCATCTGTTCGAGCTCCAATCATCCAAACAAGCACTATTTCTTCCATTGCTTCAAAAACAAGTAAAATCTCGACTCCCTCTTTTCTCAAAACCATGCGATGATTAGGGTAGATTCTTGTATGCTGAACATGTTGCAACGTATATCATGCTAAAAGGTTGGATATACTGAGAGAAAACTGAATTTCATTTTCTGAGTTCATGATAACTTTTGTTCGATTTGCCTAGATGGAGTTGTTTTAATGAAATGTGGTGCTGTATTTTTGTTGTTTAATGTTGGCTGATGCTTTTGGCATACTTGATTTTGGCTTCTGAGCACTTTGGATTTTTGAGTTCATGAACATGAAATGGGCACTGTTGTATTTAAACCCTAGAATTCTGCCTATGAAATCCCCATGATTATGCTTGGTTTGTTGTTGAGTGATGTTGCATAAGGATGTTGTTGTATGGCCATGCTTGATTTTTTGATGATTCTGTTTATGGTTGGTTATTCATGATTAATGGCTGAACATGAAAATGATAAAACATTGCTGTATCCCTTAAACTCTAGCTTGTTTCCAGTTTGTTTTCCCAGAATCATGCCTGCTGTTATTATTTGTATCTGCATAATCATATTGTTACTGCTATGCTGTTGGCCATGCTATAGGTTGATGTTGAGTTTCGATGAAAATGTTCATGCCTGCTGTTTCTTAAAGCCAGTAAACCTGCCCAGAATATCTCCTTGAACTGTGTCTGTTTTTCTGTTTAATGCCATTTGAGGATGATGTTTAGTTGCCAGGCTGATTGGGCCTCTTGGTTGGAATTGATTTTCTCATGATGTTGGTCATATGAACATGAACTGCTGTACCAATGCCATGTTATTGTTTGATTTTGCTTGAAGCTGATTTTATGATGATAAACTTGATGCATATGCCCTGCTGTTCGAAACTCTATGAACATTGCCCAGAAAATCCGCATGATTGGTGTTTGTTGTGTTGGTCGTGGCTGCTTGATTTGTGTTATGTTACATGTTGCTGTTATTTGATGTTTTTTTGATCGATTGCTTGAGAATGTTGAAAACCATGGCTGCATAAACCCTAAGGGTTTTGAAAACTCAGAAAATTTGAGTTGATTGGCTGTGCACTGTTTCATTGGCTGAGAGCCAATCAAAACATTTCATTTCCCTTTGCCAAAACGCACAGTTTAAGTAAGTGAGCGCTGATTTACAAAACTGCCATCGGTTGACCCCATGTTGACCATCTTGCCATGCATTTTGTTCATCTTGCTTCAATTATTCACTCCATTTCCACAAATTCATTTCTCTTTCAATTTTTATCCAAAAATTATGAAATTTTTTTCCTCATGTTCATGAATGTGTCCTCTATTTTATTGTGAATTTTAATTAATTTTCCATTGGCTGGATTTTAATTGATAATTATTTTCTTGACATGTATGCATAAATGATACATTGTGCCATTTCTTTTGTGAAATACTCATGATGCATCCAATGAGCCTGAAATTTTTTGTGGTGAAACTAGACACATTGACCTTTGTTTCCATGTAGAGTTTACACATTTCTCATTTGTGGCTTGCTAGTTGTGATTTTTTGAACTAGGGTGTGACAATTTGTGTCACACCAATGATATGCAAATGTATGATTTTTGTTCACATGTTTCCTCTTATCCAATTGACCCCAAATTTTGCATGAATCATCTATCACATGTCTAGTTGGTACATGAATTTTCTTGGAATTAATCATGCTGTTTCCAATTTATTTGAGAATTTTCTTCCATGCTTAGTCATTTGTTGACTTTATGTGATACATGTTGCCAAATCTTTTGTGAAATTCTCACATCATATTGTATGACCATGAAATTTCATATGTGATAACTAGACATCTCAAGCTTTGCATTGGTGTTAATCTTATTCATTTCTCTTCTGTTTTCAAATTGATATGATTTTTTGAAGTTGACCCATGCTTGTTGACTTTCATCATGCTTACTTGAATTTGGTTTGACTTCATGATTTTAATTGACTGCCTTCCTCTCATCCAAATGCCATGAAATTTTACATGTCTACCATGATAGATGTTAGGATTGAGTGTGATTTATTTCATGATTTTTGAGATTGTTTGGGTTGACTTTTGAAAGAGGTCTTGCTGTTGACCTATTTGTGCTCTTTCTTGCCATGCTTTGCATCCTTTTGTATATGAAATGACCATGATGCATGATATAATTATGAATCCAATTGAGATTGCTTCTTAAATGCTTGAACATGAATTGGGTTGACTTTTCCTTGCTGCCTTGACTTTTTCTTTCATCTTTGACCCTAGGCTAGTCCTAGTGGTCTTCTAAGCTTATGTTGAGTTCATCTGTTTCAGGTTAAGCACCAATGCCTTGAGGATCATTCAAATGTGTTTTAGTTTGAATTGTTTATTGTGCTAACCTTTGTTTTGTAGGTGTGACTCACATACTTGAGTCTTTGTGCCTTGCACAATTGGTCCCTCTGTGGTTGACTATTGGTTCATTTCCTTTTGATTTTGACTGTTGAGCTGTTTACTAATTGGTTTGACTTTTTCAGGTACTTTAGTTGCTTAAGTTCTTTGAACTTGCTTGCTTTGCTATTTAGCATTTGCTTTGAGGTATAAACCTTTCTTCTTCATGTAGTCTGGAGACCCGGTCTGTTATTTGACCGGGCAAACTGTCTGAAGTCCTCCTTAAGAGGCAATGCCTGTGTGTGTTTATATTTGTCCCAAGCAGGAAAAGTCCTTCAAGTAAGGCAATTGGTGGAAGGTAGGGATAAGCAATCTATCCCCCACTATTCAGTGTGTCCTCTCTTTGCTCCCATTACATGGTTGAAGCATTGAGATAAATACCCAAGATCTAATCGAGTCAATAATGTGGAGAGAGTTCCTACTTTCTGAACTCCCACACTTCCTTTGATGCTCTCTCTGATCTGAGATAGAAGCAATGAGGCACACCCCTCATCTCCTATTCATCTGCTTCACCTTAGCCCCTCAATGGCAAGGTTAAGAGCGACTTTTACCCATTACAGTGGACTTTCAAAGTCAAACCCTCTTGTGTGAGCCCCCTTGTTTGGCTATAGAGTGTGCTGTTTGATATTCATTGATTGATTGATTGCTTCATGCGCACTTGTTTGCCTGTATGTTATGCATTTATCATCATCAATTGCCATTAGTGCATAATCATACCATTTGTCTGTGTGACTTTTGTTATTGTTGTTCGCCCATTGAGGACAATTGTAAGTCCATTGCTTTGGCATTTGCTCCTATGATATGGAAGGATAGAGTATAAGACCTCATTGGTCACTCATATCTTCTGTTTATCTGTTTGTATGTGAGGATACAGTTATAAGTCCCTGTAAGTTGGCATCTGCTTTCCTGTGATCATAGTTTGTTTTATCTGTCTGTATGAGAGGTTGCAATTATAAGTCCCTGTAAGTTGGCATTTGCATTCCTGTGATCATATTGTTGCTTTTGTTCTTGTATGTGAGGATCCATTATAAGTCCCAGTAATGTGGCATTGGATTTCCTAGGACCATACTGTGGAGTTAACCTAAGTCCAGATAGATTGGCAGTTGACTTCCACATTTCATCTTTGTTTTTCTTTTGAGGAGATTAGTATAAGACCATTAAGTGGCATCTGATATCCATTTCTGTTTTAGGAGACTGGTGTAAATCCATCTATTGGTATCCGGTATCCGCTTTTTATTTCTTTGCCTGTGGAGATTAGTGTAAGACCATTGAGTGGCCTCTGATATCCCATTTTGTTTTAGGAGATTGGTATAAGACCATTGATTGGCATCCGGTATCCGTCTTTCTTACTTTGTTTGTGTGTTATTGCTTATTTCCATTCCAAAGGACACACTTGAATCATCTCCCATATGATCTCAAGAAGTGAACCTTCTAAGAAGTTTTACTACCCATCTTCATCCATTCATCATTCATTATGTCCTAGACTTTTCACACTTTACTTTTCAAACTTGACATAAGTGTTGTGCAAACATCTTCATGTTTTTCTAACTAAAAAACCTGGACCCCAAGTCCTTGACTTTTTTCAAACTCATTTCATAATACTTCTTTGAATCAATCCTAATCATACTTTGACCTCATTTTCATAAACACAATCAATTAATTTCACTCATTCACTTGTTTTGGCTTTGTCCATTAATCTTTTCATGCATTAGCCATAGGCTTCAATTATCATTGTGGTTGATGTAAATCTTGCCTATCCTTAGTGAGTCGACAGTAAGACTTCCGTACTGAAAACAGGGTTAACCCCTCTAGTACGTCGAAGCTATCCTCGCATGGTGGATGTTGTTTTTTGGTCGAGTTTTCTCCCATTGATAATGAAAAGCCTCAGTGCTTGTGTTTAAAACTGAATCCACCAACTTTTGGAAATCTTTTAGCCGAACTACGGCGTTTTGATCCTTACCTTTGATGGAAGGTACGTAGGCAGCGGGTTCATCCGTTCAAACCCAATAACCCAATAAAAATTGTATATTCTTTTCTCCTCATCCCAATCATGTTTGCACAATCTTTATGTCATAACAAATATCAATTTAGCATAACAAGTGTGAAAAGGGCTCCCTAGGAGTACCTAGGACGTAGTGGGTGCCTAACACCTTCCCATTGCGTAATTTACCCCTTACCCAGAATCTCTGATCTTTTTATTAGTTTTCTACGTGTAAAACTTCTTAGGCTTTTGTTCGCTTTTTAGCCAGTCCTTTGGATAAATAAAAGTGCGGTGGCGACTCGAAAATTTCATTGTATCTCTTGCTTATGGTTTAATCAATAGATCATATAGCGACGAATACACCGCTACAGAAAAGTGGCGACTTCACTGGGGAGATGTCACAGAAAAGTGGCGACTCTGCTGGGGAGATGTCACAGAAAAGTGGCGACTCTGCTGGGGAATATCTCACCATCATCTCTGGTTGTAGTGCCTACTTTTCACCCTTGTTGTGCTATATTGTTATTCTTTGTCTGACATATTTTTGTACAATTTGGGATCACTGTATTGATTGTAATGTGTGAATTGCTTGATATACATTTGCTGTTTGCTTTGGTGATCTGTGAGATGAGTTCTATACCCGAACTCGAGTGCACTCTAGGATAGGAGAATGGCATAGTCTTGTTGACTGGTGTGGAGTAGTCCTTAGCCAGTTGACTTGCGAGCCCATTCACTTGGTGGAGGTCATGTTGAACTAATAATGTCACACAAGTTATTTGTGGTTAGGCATTATTCTTTCAATCATGTGCCGCAGAAGCCAAGGACCTTAGTTTACCAAACCCATCTTGGCCTATTTTTAGGACCGTAGTGCGGAGGTCGTTCAGATGTCAGTTCTGATGCGATTGTTACGCGATACTACACTCATGAGAGTTTCTCTTGAGAATATTCTTGGAATACGAGTATTCGTTCCTCCGATAATATTCGAGAGATGGAACGATGATTATGGGAACCTCTGATAGAACATGTCTGGCAGGTTTAAACCCTAGTACACTCCCTTTGGGTGGTTCTTAACCGAGACTCCATGCTCGTGACTCTCAACAAACCCATGATTCGTGGTTGAGTCGTTCAAACATTGTTAATATCAATGGATCCCGGATCAGGTGTAAAACCTAAAATCCATCAAAGCGGCTGGTTGATATTAAGAATGTCTGAACCGGTTCATGTACCGTTAATATCAATGGAACTTGGGTGTCGATAAGGTGAAAACCTAAATCCACCAAAATGGATGATTGATATTAGGGATACATAGAGCTTTCCCACGACCTTTGTTTGGTGTGCTTTGCTTGATCCTTGAGTGTGTTTGTTGCATTCATACATTCACGCATTCATCTGCATCCATATCATCAGAAAAAGAAAATTTTCAAGGAACTCAAAGGAGTTTATTTGCAAAAATTTTCAAAACATGAAAAAACCGGGAATTTTTTTTTTCCTGATATATCTGATGAGGTATTCTCATGTATGATCAAAATGCTTAAATATTTCAAAGTTTGCAAATAAAACCCTCGGGTTCCTTTGATATAAAAACAAGCATGTGCATAAACACTTCATGCATCATTTGCATAAGCAGGTGTTTTGTTCCGGTCTCCCGTCCTGTGGTCTGACCCTGCGATCTTCATTTATTTTGAGACGCATCTCGCCGGTATTATACCAGAGCCAACTCTGCCAGATTGATGGATCATCCTGAGCAAGAG
Organism: Lathyrus oleraceus; assembly: GCF_024323335.1. NCBI lineage: Eukaryota > Viridiplantae > Streptophyta > Magnoliopsida > Fabales > Fabaceae > Lathyrus > Lathyrus oleraceus. The sequence continues at coordinate 538,965,148 of NC_066585.1, read as the reverse complement.
AATTGTGGACTCCGAGGAGGATTTTGTCAGCCTTAGTGCTGTTGATGGATTTATTCCTGTTGATGGATTTATTCCTGTTGATGGATTTATTTCTGTTTAACCGATCCCGGGCTGGCATTGGCTATGGTTCTGGGGCATGCAATGAGCAAGGTTTGTTCACAAGTGGAGGATTCATCCATGCTGATCAACCTGAAGAAGCTGCTGCTATCTTTGAAGAAGATGCAGAAGACCTGAACAATTTCATTATTCCTGGTGGTGTCTGCCACAATTGGGTCGCTGTGGATGTTCCTACGGTCATTCATAAGTCAGCGTGATTTGTTCACTTTATTTAAAACCCTTCTCCCATGCCAAAAGGAGAAGTGATGACATTGTTGGCAGCATTTAATACAATGATGTTTTCATTCAATTAATGCATTGTCAAACATTTGTTTTTCCATTTGTTTTCACTTTTTGCTTTTTGCATGAAATCAGTGATCACAAAAAACCCTGAAAAACAAGAAAACAACATTTTTCATCTGCATAAATGATTTGCTTGTTTAAATTCAAAAGCTTTTCATTATCCAGAATCATTATGCAGGGATTTCTAAACCCATTGAACATAATGATCCAACGCCATCTCCCAATCTTGAATTCCTTGTATCTGAGGCAGAGGAAGATGATGTTGAAGAGGATTCCTGATGAGATTACCCGCCTTCTTGAGCACCCAGAGAAGCTCATTCAGCTGTATCATGAGAATCAGCAACAGTCAAACTGGGGCATTACAAATGTAATGTAAAAAAATAAAAAAAAAAAAAAAAAAGGAGGGTGAAAAAAAAAAAAAAAAAAAAAACCAGGAAAATTTTTTTCAAAAAAATTTTCAAGGGAAAAAAGAAAAGTATACCCTCAAGTCCCTAGTTGACTGATGCTGAATGGATTCAGAGTCGTTACGACCAACTGAATTTGATCGAAGAGAAGAGATTAACTGCCATGTGTCATGGTCAGTTATATCAGCAAAGAATGAAGAAAGCATTCGACAAGAAGGTCAAGCCTCGTGTGTTCCGAGAAGGTGACCTTGTGCTCAAGAAAGTTTTGTCTTTCGCGCCCGATTCTAGGGGCAAGTGGACTCCAAACTACGAGGGTCCATATGTTGTTAAGAGAGCCTTTTCAGGCGGTGCTTTGATGCTTACAACAATATGGATGGGGAGGATTTCACTCGTCCTGTGAATTCAGATGCAGTTAAGAGATACTTTGCCTAGAAAAAAAAAAGAAGTATATGCAAATGAAAAAAAAAAATGAATGAAAAACAGAATAGCTCGCTAAGTTGAAAACCCGAAAGGGCGGCTTAGGCAAAAATGAGCGTCTCGGTGGAGAACCCGCAAGGGTAATCCAGGCAAAAATTAGAGACTTGAAAAAAGAAGAAGAATATGTTTGCATACCCGCTAGATTGAGTACCTCACTCTGGGGCAATCTAGGCAAAAATTAGGGATTTGGCAAGTAACTGCATCCTGACAAGACTTTCTGTTCATCAGTCGTCATTTCGTCAGAAGATCCTCGATTCGTCGTCAACTGAAGTTTCGGATACATCGAGATTCAAATTGGTAGAGAAAGGATCATTATGTTCAATGTAGCCCTCTTCCAATATATATCACTGATTTCAAATTTGTACAGATCTATGGGGTCTTGCCATTTGCAGACTACCATTCCATCAAATCAATTTGAGCTTTTTATCCAATTATTTGCACTCTTATTTGTTTCAATTCAACAAATGTTTTGCATGTTTAAATTGATAAAAATGTCATTGTTTTAAACAAATCAAATTTTTCAAAATTGTTGTTTTAAACAAAGTGAACATTCACAAGATTGAAAGGATACTCAAGAATATCTCAGTGCTCTCCCGAGGGTGGCATGATTCCCAACAGGTAAGACATCTGTTCATATTCCTGGTTTGGTGGTATCTTCTTTCTTCAGATCTTTGTTGAGGTTGTTCCTCAAAAAGAGTTGTTGTTGGGGTTGTTCCCCAGTACAGTCGCAAGCAGAGTGTTGTTGAAGACTTCATTTTCTCCAGCAGCAGTTCCCCTAGCATGGGTGTTTTCTTGTAGAAGTTTCGGCGGTTGATGGTTTGTCACCTTGGTGCCCCGTCACTTTCTCCAGTGGGTCGTATGCCCCAGACTTTATTTGTCTCCTCAGCGCAGTCATGAGTATAACTGTTGATTGATACTCCCCTCGGAGTCGTGTGTAGAGCTGTTATTAACATCCCCTCGGAGTCGCGAGTAGAACTGTTATTAATATCCCCACCAGGGTTGCAAGTGGAGTTGTTACCGCTTTTCCCCGTGCAGTGTTGCCAGCAGGATTTGTCTGTTTCCTCAGCATGATCGCTTTCTTTTTGAAGACTTGGTAAGTCGGTGGTTTGATACCCAGTACTTTACCCTTTCCCCGGCGAAGTCGTCTGCGGAATTGTTGCTATCTCTCCATCAGAGTGCTTATTTCTCTTCAGCAGAGTAGGATTTATTTTCCTATTCAGTGTTTGACTTGGGTTGGTATCCCCGTATTTACAACCATCTTTTCCTCAGCTCAGTCTGTAGGACGTTTGTCGTGGCAGCTTCGCCCGTTGAATACTCCTTCAACCCCCGATATGGTTGGATGATGGCTTTAGCCTCCAGTGAACGGATTTGATTTCCTGACTGTTTGTGATCCCCAGTAGAGTGGCTTATATTGCAGAATCTACTTGTTGTGATCAGTTTGCTTTGTGTATTCTCCCCAAGTGGAGTGGTTCGTTGCAGAATCTACTTATTTGATTTGTCCTCCCTCAGTGGTTTGTTCCCAAGAGAGTAGCCGACAGTTTTCCCCAGTAGAGTTGCTTATGCAGTTAGATTCTATTTGGATGATATCATGCTCCCTCAGTGGGTGGTTCCCCAGTGGAGTTTTGGGTGGATTTGCTTCTACAGCGGTTCGTGTTCACGCACTCTTTCGTTTCTCAGTTAACACTGGGATCCCCTGCAGATATCTTGGGTTTTCTTTTGTTCCCCTACAGATTTGTCTTGGTGGCCGTTTCGCCCGTGGTGACTTTCTGTACCCTGATTGGGTTGTTTCCTGATATTTCTGATTCTCTGCTTTTTCAGCAGTACCTGCAGATCTTTGCTTTACAGCATGTAGATCTCCGCAGATTGGCTCTCCAGCTGGTTTTTCCCCTGGAAGTATAATACCGGACGTTTGTTCCTGAACCTGTTGTGCTAGAATTGTCTGTTTTGTCAGCATTCATCAAACATAAATCACGCATATTCATGCATATTCATAAACATTCAAGATATTCATGTTGCATTTCTTGCCATATATCTTTTGTTTGTCGTGTCTCCTGCTATGGTGATATAGATCTCTTTACAGATCTCCCCAAGCAGATGTTGGGTGTTTAAAATCTCTCCATATAGAGTCAGCCCCATAAGCAGAAAATGTGTCTGTCTGTCCTTCTGCAGTTCCCCACTGAGATATATCCTCGTGGATGACGGTTTCTTCCGTTTCCTCCCAACACATATATTGGGATGGATTTTCCTATTTGAGTTATATCCTCAGTAGGACATGTCTTTATTCAGTCCGCCTTTTCGGATCATTCCCGAATGGGCTATTTGTCAAATATCTTGTGCTTCCCAGTGGGTTGTTCCCCAGCGGAATGTTTTTGGGCCTCTACCCTCATAACCGGTAGTTGTAAGTCCTATCTTTCCTGGCTTTCTTGACAGAATTTGTGGTTATACACCTTTTATTCTCCAGCCAGAGTTTTTGGTTTTCTACCCGTATACTGGTAGTTGTAAAATCCTATTTTCCTGCTCTTCAGCAGTTTGTGGTTTGTTAAACCCTATTTTGGTTTCCCATGCGGATTTGTGATTTGTTCTATCCCCACGCGGAGTTGTTGGTCTTCTACCCCGTATTCGGTAGATGTAAACCCTAATTTTTGTGGTTATCTTCATTCGATATTTGATGATGATTTTCCTTTGCTTGTATAAGTTGCTCAGATCAGCACTTATATCCTCAGCAAGTCTTTTGTGGATAATTGCCGTATGCTAGCAATTTTATCCCCAGTGGGTCTTTTCACCGTATGCTCGTGATTTGTTCCCTGGATCATTGATTCTTTATCAATGCATCCCCAGCTAGTCTTCTTTGGATAATTGCCGGATGCCTGCAATTTATCCTCAGCAGATCGCCTTTCATTTACCCTTTTGTTGGTAATGTCTGTCGCTTCTTTTGATTGGTTATCATCATGTACCTAATTTGGTATCCCGATGCCTTTCTCTTCGGTTGATTTTATCCTTTATTAACCCAGTAACCGGTTGTGGATAGTCTTCCATGCGAGTATATTATTCACGGTCTGCCGGTAATGAATAATATGTCTCATGCACTCTTCAGTCGAAGCCTTTTGTGTTTCCCCAGTCGAGTAAGATTCGTTATTTCCCTTTGTGGAGTCGAATATTTTCTTGTTGTTGGATAATTGCCGGATGCTTGCAATTTATCCCTTTGAGTTGTCTTTCGTTTACCCGGATGCTTGGTATCGATTGTCTCTCTTTTGTGGTTAGTCACCTGTTATATACCCAGTAACCGGTATCTCTGGTGTCTTTTCCTTTCGAGTGTATTATTCACGGTCTGCCGGTAATGAATAATATATCTCATGCGCTTTTTAGTTGGAATCCTTTGTTGATTTTCCCCAACTGAGCAAGATTCGTATTCTTTGTAGAATCGAATATCCATCCTTTAACCAGTTTGTATTTCGGATGATGAGTGTTTTGGAAGTGAAAACCAATTCACGTTTCGGTAGATCACCTATTATATACCCAGTAACCGGTATCTCTGGTGTTTCTTACCATGCGAGTTTATTATCTACGTTCTGACGGTAATAGATAATATATCTCATGCGAGTATCTTATCCACGGTCTGCCGGTAATGGATATTATATCTCATGCACTCTTTGGGTTTGTGTCCCCAGTTGAGTAAGATTTGTTTTCCCGTTGTGGATTCGAATGCCCATCCTGTAAGTCGATTTGCTTTTTCAAGCCCTCCTTTCGGATGATGAGTGTTTTGGAAGTGAAATCCAATTCACGTTTTCGGTAGATCACCTATTATATACCCAGTAACCGGTATCCCTGGTGTTTCTTGCCATGCGAGTGTATTATTCACGGTCTGCCGGTAATGAATAATATGTCTCATGCGCTCTTTGGTTGGAGTCCTTTGTTGATCTTCCCCAGTCGAGTAAGATTCGTATTCCTTGTGGAATCGAATGTCCATCCTTTAAACAAGTCTGTTGTTCTAGCTTTCTTCAGGATGATGAGTGTTTTGGAAGTGAAAACCAATTCACGATTTCGGATTTTATCCTTAAACAACCTAGTAACCGGTTCAGGATAATTTTCCTTTCGAGTATATTATTCACGGTCTGCCGGTAATGAATAATATGTCTCATGCACTCTTGGATTAATCTTTTGATTTTCCCCAACTGGGCAAGATTCGTATTCTTTGGAGAATCGAATATCCATCCTTTAACCAATTCATGTTTTGGATGATGAGTGTTTTGGAAGTGAAAACCAATTCACGTCTTCGGATCTTATCCTATAAACAACCCAGTAACCGGTTCAGGATAATTTTCCTTTCGAGTATATTATTCACGGTCTGCCGGTAATGAATAATATGTCTCATGCGCTCTTTGGTTGGAGTCCTTTGTTGATCTTCCCCAGTCGAGTAAGATTCGTATTCCTTGTGGAATCGAATGTCCATCCTATAAACAAGTCTGCTGTTCTAGCTTTCTTCAGGGTGATGAGTGTTTTGGAAGTGAAAACCAATTCACGATTTCGGATTTTATCCTATAAACAACCTACAACCCGGTTCAGGATAATCTTCCTTTGTGAGTATTCTATCCACGTTCTGACGGTAATGGATATTATATCTCGTTCACTCTTGGGTCAATCTTTTGTTGTTTTCCCCTCGGAGTAAGATTCATTTTCCTTGTGGAATTGAATGTCCATCCTATAAACAAGTTTGCTTTTCTAGCTCTCTTCAGGATGATGAGTGTTTTGGAAGTGAAAACCAATTCACGCTTTGGTCGGTCACCTATTATATACCCAGTAACCGGTATCCTTGGTGTTCCCTCCTTTTCTGCTCCCTATTATGACCTCGGTCCCCCTGTGGAGTCAGATTTTCCTGTGTTGTTACCCTTATGCCTGGTAACATCTCGTTTTCTTTGCTACTTTCCCTCAGTGGAACTTTTTGTTGCTTCCCCCCAGGAGTCAGCTTATGTCTCTCCAATGGATTTATTTTCTCTTGGAATTCTTTTCCCAGTATGAGTCCTTCACTCCCCAGTGAGTTCTCCAGTCTGTTTTCTGTTTTTTCTAATCAGAGTCGTGTCTTGTCCACGTTATGTCAGTTTTATCTTCCCCAGTTTGGAGTCGTGTATTGTTCACACATTTCTTTTTCTTTTATTATCCCCAATTAGAGTCTTGTTAGAGTCTCTGTTCCTGGTGAGTGTATTACTCCGATGGATCGTCTTTTCTTCTGTGTGAATCATATTCCCCACAGAATTTGTGTCTTTTGCATGCATACATTTGCATCATGAGGTCTCTTAGGGACCAAAATTTGTCTCATTACTGTTATTTAAGCCCATTCTACCGCGTCGAGATGAAGATTTCTAAACTTCACTTCTCCGGCTAGAATGACCTTAAATAGGGGCATCTGTAAGACCCCAATTTTGGGCCCTAAGATCCCTCATGGCCCATATCATATCATATCATAACCTCAAGGATCATTGCATGCCTTTGCTTCCCTCCTAGTGGTTGGTTGCCTTGTGGTTTGTTTCTTGATCACCAAGCATACTTTGCATTTGTATATTCTTGCTTTTCATATGTTTATTAACCAAAAAGTACAAAAATATTGTCAGTCTAACCTTGTGGCTTGCAGTTGAAGCAATCATCAGCAATTAGGTCAAAGACAGTCAACAGTCAGTCAAAACAATGGATGGTGGCCATTCTTACAGAATTTGGGCACCATGATCAATAATCAAGAGTTCACACATCTTGGGATATCATTTGAAGTCAAGGTCTCAAGGAATTAGGGTTTGGAATTCATCAGAAGTGGTCCAGTCATCCAAAACCCCAGAAAAGTCAAACTTGGTCAACTGTGGATTTAATCAATGATTTGATGGATAGAATTGATTTGAAGGAGCTCATTCATGCTTGTATAAGCCTCATCTATCATGTTCAACCTCATCATGGAAGAAAATCAAGTCAAACAGAAAATTTCCCAAAATAGAAAGTGGACCTGTAATTTCAACTGCCAAAAATGGAAACTTCTTGATCTTAAACTTACATCATGATACAAGCTTCAAATGAATTTTTGCCCAACATGAAAGTTGAAGATCTTGTTCTCCCATTTTCAAAAAGTCCAAGAACTCTCAAATCCCATGTGTGGTTGTCAAGATATGATCAAATCATTTTCACAAAATCATGAACTTCAAAGGACCATATCTCTCAAACCATAAGGCCAAATTTGGTGGGGTTTTTTTCCTACAAACCACATTTTTCCTCCTCTTTCCAAAAATATAAATCTCATTCATCAAAACCCTACCAATCAAAATGGCATTTTTGGACCTTTTTCATTTAAAATCAAAGTTTGACCAAACTTTGACTTTTTGAATTAAGACTTTTTTCACCATTTTGCCAATTGAGATTGCTTTCATATCATATTTGAAACTTGCCTCAAGCCTTAAATCATGTTCATTTCACCATTATGCCATGATTTTGGACCAAGGTACAAAGTTGGTATTTTTGGCAAATGGTGTGAAAAGAGTAAAACAAGTACAGCATTCAAAAGTAGACCACAAACAGCAATTGGCAAGGTCTGTGTACAGCCTGTTGGCAAGCCCAAATCGTGGCAAACATACACCCTCCATGTTCACTTACACAAAGTTAGCAAAATTGCAATTGGTCATTTTTGAGCTAAGCAAGATTAGCATGCCTTAAACCAAAGCTAAACAGATGATATAAAGTCTTTTTTCTGCCATTTGCAACCCTAGAATGATAGCAGCCACGACAGAAATTCCTCATCTCTTCCTTCTTGCATTTTTGCTCAAGCACCATTTTCCACCCAAAACCATCAAAGCACACAAGTATCCTTTGGTTATTTCTTCACCTAGACAACATACTGAGCTCAGTTTCTTCATCAAATCACTGCTGTAACCTCTTCATCGTGCCCTGTTTTCAAAGCATTCTCCCATGGCAGCTTGGAGCTAGGGTCAAACCAAGCAAGGTTGAGCATAATTTCTTCAAGAGTACACCACTTGGGACCAAAACCTTCATCTGTTCGAGCTCCAATCATCCAAACAAGCACTATTTCTTCCATTGCTTCAAAAACAAGTAAAATCTCGACTCCCTCTTTTCTCAAAACCATGCGATGATTAGGGTAGATTCTTGTATGCTGAACATGTTGCAACGTATATCATGCTAAAAGGTTGGATATACTGAGAGAAAACTGAATTTCATTTTCTGAGTTCATGATAACTTTTGTTCGATTTGCCTAGATGGAGTTGTTTTAATGAAATGTGGTGCTGTATTTTTGTTGTTTAATGTTGGCTGATGCTTTTGGCATACTTGATTTTGGCTTCTGAGCACTTTGGATTTTTGAGTTCATGAACATGAAATGGGCACTGTTGTATTTAAACCCTAGAATTCTGCCTATGAAATCCCCATGATTATGCTTGGTTTGTTGTTGAGTGATGTTGCATAAGGATGTTGTTGTATGGCCATGCTTGATTTTTTGATGATTCTGTTTATGGTTGGTTATTCATGATTAATGGCTGAACATGAAAATGATAAAACATTGCTGTATCCCTTAAACTCTAGCTTGTTTCCAGTTTGTTTTCCCAGAATCATGCCTGCTGTTATTATTTGTATCTGCATAATCATATTGTTACTGCTATGCTGTTGGCCATGCTATAGGTTGATGTTGAGTTTCGATGAAAATGTTCATGCCTGCTGTTTCTTAAAGCCAGTAAACCTGCCCAGAATATCTCCTTGAACTGTGTCTGTTTTTCTGTTTAATGCCATTTGAGGATGATGTTTAGTTGCCAGGCTGATTGGGCCTCTTGGTTGGAATTGATTTTCTCATGATGTTGGTCATATGAACATGAACTGCTGTACCAATGCCATGTTATTGTTTGATTTTGCTTGAAGCTGATTTTATGATGATAAACTTGATGCATATGCCCTGCTGTTCGAAACTCTATGAACATTGCCCAGAAAATCCGCATGATTGGTGTTTGTTGTGTTGGTCGTGGCTGCTTGATTTGTGTTATGTTACATGTTGCTGTTATTTGATGTTTTTTTGATCGATTGCTTGAGAATGTTGAAAACCATGGCTGCATAAACCCTAAGGGTTTTGAAAACTCAGAAAATTTGAGTTGATTGGCTGTGCACTGTTTCATTGGCTGAGAGCCAATCAAAACATTTCATTTCCCTTTGCCAAAACGCACAGTTTAAGTAAGTGAGCGCTGATTTACAAAACTGCCATCGGTTGACCCCATGTTGACCATCTTGCCATGCATTTTGTTCATCTTGCTTCAATTATTCACTCCATTTCCACAAATTCATTTCTCTTTCAATTTTTATCCAAAAATTATGAAATTTTTTTCCTCATGTTCATGAATGTGTCCTCTATTTTATTGTGAATTTTAATTAATTTTCCATTGGCTGGATTTTAATTGATAATTATTTTCTTGACATGTATGCATAAATGATACATTGTGCCATTTCTTTTGTGAAATACTCATGATGCATCCAATGAGCCTGAAATTTTTTGTGGTGAAACTAGACACATTGACCTTTGTTTCCATGTAGAGTTTACACATTTCTCATTTGTGGCTTGCTAGTTGTGATTTTTTGAACTAGGGTGTGACAATTTGTGTCACACCAATGATATGCAAATGTATGATTTTTGTTCACATGTTTCCTCTTATCCAATTGACCCCAAATTTTGCATGAATCATCTATCACATGTCTAGTTGGTACATGAATTTTCTTGGAATTAATCATGCTGTTTCCAATTTATTTGAGAATTTTCTTCCATGCTTAGTCATTTGTTGACTTTATGTGATACATGTTGCCAAATCTTTTGTGAAATTCTCACATCATATTGTATGACCATGAAATTTCATATGTGATAACTAGACATCTCAAGCTTTGCATTGGTGTTAATCTTATTCATTTCTCTTCTGTTTTCAAATTGATATGATTTTTTGAAGTTGACCCATGCTTGTTGACTTTCATCATGCTTACTTGAATTTGGTTTGACTTCATGATTTTAATTGACTGCCTTCCTCTCATCCAAATGCCATGAAACTTTACATGTCTACCATGATAGATGTTAGGATTGAGTGTGATTTATTTCATGATTTTTGAGATTGTTTGGGTTGACTTTTGAAAGAGGTCTTGCTGTTGACCTATTTGTGCTCTTTCTTGCCATGCTTTGCATCCTTTTGTATATGAAATGACCATGATGCATGATATAATTATGAATCCAATTGAGATTGCTTCTTAAATGCTTGAACATGAATTGGGTTGACTTTTCCTTGCTGCCTTGACTTTTTCTTTCATCTTTGACCCTAGGCTAGTCCTAGTGGTCTTCTAAGCTTATGTTGAGTTCATCTGTTTCAGGTTAAGCACCAATGCCTTGAGGATCATTCAAATGTGTTTTAGTTTGAATTGTTTATTGTGCTAACCTTTGTTTTGTAGGTGTGACTCACATACTTGAGTCTTTGTGCCTTGCACAATTGGTCCCTCTGTGGTTGACTATTGGTTCATTTCCTTTTGATTTTGACTGTTGAGCTGTTTACTAATTGGTTTGACTTTTTCAGGTACTTTAGTTGCTTAAGTTCTTTGAACTTGCTTGCTTTGCTATTTAGCATTTGCTTTGAGGTATAAACCTTTCTTCTTCATGTAGTCTGGAGACCCGGTCTGTTATTTGACCGGGCAAACTGTCTGAAGTCCTCCTTAAGAGGCAATGCCTGTGTGTGTTTATATTTGTCCCAAGCAGGAAAAGTCCTTCAAGTAAGGCAATTGGTGGAAGGTAGGGATAAGCAATCTATCCCCCACTATTCAGTGTGTCCTCTCTTTGCTCCCATTACATGGTTGAAGCATTGAGATAAATACCCAAGATCTAATCGAGTCAATAATGTGGAGAGAGTTCCTACTTTCTGAACTCCCACACTTCCTTTGATGCTCTCTCTGATCTGAGATAGAAGCAATGAGGCACACCCCTCATCTCCTATTCATCTGCTTCACCTTAGCCCCTCAATGGCAAGGTTAAGAGCGACTTTTACCCATTACAGTGGACTTTCAAAGTCAAACCCTCTTGTGTGAGCCCCCTTGTTTGGCTATAGAGTGTGCTGTTTGATATTCATTGATTGATTGATTGCTTCATGCGCACTTGTTTGCCTGTATGTTATGCATTTATCATCATCAATTGCCATTAGTGCATAATCATACCATTTGTCTGTGTGACTTTTGTTATTGTTGTTCGCCCATTGAGGACAATTGTAAGTCCATTGCTTTGGCATTTGCTCCTATGATATGGAAGGATAGAGTATAAGACCTCATTGGTCACTCATATCTTCTGTTTATCTGTTTGTATGTGAGGATACAGTTATAAGTCCCTGTAAGTTGGCATCTGCTTTCCTGTGATCATAGTTTGTTTTATCTGTCTGTATGAGAGGTTGCAATTATAAGTCCCTGTAAGTTGGCATTTGCATTCCTGTGATCATATTGTTGCTTTTGTTCTTGTATGTGAGGATCCATTATAAGTCCCAGTAATGTGGCATTGGATTTCCTAGGACCATACTGTGGAGTTAACCTAAGTCCAGATAGATTGGCAGTTGACTTCCACATTTCATCTTTGTTTTTCTTTTGAGGAGATTAGTATAAGACCATTAAGTGGCATCTGATATCCATTTCTGTTTTAGGAGACTGGTGTAAATCCATCTATTGGTATCCGGTATCCGCTTTTTATTTCTTTGCCTGTGGAGATTAGTGTAAGACCATTGAGTGGCCTCTGATATCCCATTTTGTTTTAGGAGATTGGTATAAGACCATTGATTGGCATCCGGTATCCGTCTTTCTTACTTTGTTTGTGTGTTATTGCTTATTTCCATTCCAAAGGACACACTTGAATCATCTCCCATATGATCTCAAGAAGTGAACCTTCTAAGAAGTTTTACTACCCATCTTCATCCATTCATCATTCATTATGTCCTAGACTTTTCACACTTTACTTTTCAAACTTGACATAAGTGTTGTGCAAACATCTTCATGTTTTTCTAACTAAAAAACCTGGACCCCAAGTCCTTGACTTTTTTCAAACTCATTTCATAATACTTCTTTGAATCAATCCTAATCATACTTTGACCTCATTTTCATAAACACAATCAATTAATTTCACTCATTCACTTGTTTTGGCTTTGTCCATTAATCTTTTCATGCATTAGCCATAGGCTTCAATTATCATTGTGGTTGATGTAAATCTTGCCTATCCTTAGTGAGTCGACAGTAAGACTTCCGTACTGAAAACAGGGTTAACCCCTCTAGTACGTCGAAGCTATCCTCGCATGGTGGATGTTGTTTTTTGGTCGAGTTTTCTCCCATTGATAATGAAAAGCCTCAGTGCTTGTGTTTAAAACTGAATCCACCAACTTTTGGAAATCTTTTAGCCGAACTACGGCGTTTTGATCCTTACCTTTGATGGAAGGTACGTAGGCAGCGGGTTCATCCGTTCAAACCCAATAACCCAATAAAAATTGTATATTCTTTTCTCCTCATCCCAATCATGTTTGCACAATCTTTATGTCATAACAAATATCAATTTAGCATAACAAGTGTGAAAAGGGCTCCCTAGGAGTACCTAGGACGTAGTGGGTGCCTAACACCTTCCCATTGCGTAATTTACCCCTTACCCAGAATCTCTGATCTTTTTATTAGTTTTCTACGTGTAAAACTTCTTAGGCTTTTGTTCGCTTTTTAGCCAGTCCTTTGGATAAATAAAAGTGCGGTGGCGACTCGAAAATTTCATTGTATCTCTTGCTTATGGTTTAATCAATAGATCATATAGCGACGAATACACCGCTACAGTCATTAGGCATTGCATATTGCATATCATGTGGTTACATTGTGCAAGTCATCCTCACAAGTCTTGGTCAGAAGATAAGAGGTGGAGGTGCAAGCTAGGGTTTCACTCATTGGACTGGTCACTAACTATCTGAGGGTGGTGGTTCAAATCAGGGTTTTGATTCTCAAGGAGATTGGTCTTCATCTTGGTTGAAATGGTACATCATCATCATCATGGTCTTGATATCATCCAAGAGATTCAAGTGATTGATCATATTCCTTGAGATTAGGGTTTTGACCACTGGTCAACCCTAATCAGTTGCATTGGGCCAATCAGGGCATGGCAAGGAGATGGGGTCTATAATGGATATGGGGATCATCATGTGAATGTATTGAGCTTATTGAGGCTAGGGTTTCACCATTGAGCCATTTCATCAGAGGATTGGGGCTTAGCTTGATCAGTGCATTGCCAAATTCATCTATCAGTTGGATACACTTCATTCATGTTGGGAGAGAGTTGGATACACTTCATTCATGTTGAAACAAGCTTCATTTGGCATGTCAAAGCTCAAGAATGAAGAAAATAAAGTCAGACAAAAAATTGCCAAAAATAGAAAGTGACTTGTAATGGAAGTTTCCAAAAATGGAAAGTTTTTCACCACAAAATTACATGTCCAAAAAAGCTTCAAATGAAAATTTTTTCAACATGAAAGTTGTAGATCTTGCTCTCACCTTTCCAAAAAGTCCAAGAACTTGAATTTCCCATGTATGGTTGACAAGTTATGGTCCATTCATTTTCCAAAAATGCCTATAATCAAAGTGGCATAACTTTCACATGGAATGTCCAATTTGGGTGATCTTTTTGTGAGAAAACCCCATTTCACATGTACTTTCATGTTGCATAATCAAAATTCATCAAAAATGGTCAAGGCAAAAAGTCAAATTTCAAGTGAATTCATGTGTATTTTTTGTGTGAGATAGTGAAATTGAGATTTACAAGGCCTTTGGACATGGGACCACTTCCAACACATCACATATGACAATTGAAACTTGTTTGGACTGTCATGAGCTGTCACATTGCATTATTTGGCAAGGTCATTTTTGGACTTTCACCTAAATGCACATTAACACTAATCACTTGGTTTTTGATAATTTGGATTAACAAGGTGATTAAGGAGTGAGTATAAATCACTAATCATAACAGAATTGGTTAACAACATTTCATTTTTCAAGATCCATAACTGAATTTCCCTCCAAAACCTCAAATTCTCTCAAAAACTCCATCACTTTTTTTCATCATTTCATCATCAATTCTTCATCAAACTTGTTCATTCTTCGTGGATCCATGCTTCATAATCATTGTTGAAGGACTGTTTTGATGAATCGTGGCCAAAAGCTTCAAGAATCTCAACTGTTGGAAGCAAGCTCAACAATGGAAATTCCATAATTCTCACAGTTGGAGCATCGTTGAACTGAGGATCTTTCTCCATTCACCTTCCTTATCATTGATACGCATCTGTTTCACCTTCTTGGAGCCAAAAACATCCAGATTCGCATCTGCCATAATCACAAGGTGATTTTTCGAATTTCACCATTGCATGAATTGTGATATGCGTTCTGTAGGTCTTTGATTATAGGTTATCATGACGCTTATAGTTTGTGATTTGGTTGAGTGAAGTGAGAGAAATCGTAATTGAAAGTTTGATGTTCATAACTTGTTTTGTTCGATCCGTGCCGTATGTTGAGAGTTAGAAGAAATTATTTGCATATTCGTAATCCTTGTTGAAGGACGGTCATGATGATATATGGATTGTTGCGTTTGGTTGATTTTTGTTGACCAAATCTGGAATTTCTGGACTGTTCTTGATGAAGAACAAGTGAATAGTGTGTGTTTGATCTTCGAATCCATTGCCTGCGTTTCAAATTGTGTTTCCCTCCAGCGCCAGCGAATCACGCTTTGCCATGTAATCTTTTTGGAACGACGTCGTTTAGCTTGTGCGCTTTAATATTACAAGTTTGCCACTGGTTCATTTAATTATATATTATTTCATTTCTTTTTCATTTTCATTTTTACATTTTGATGCATGATCTTTAGAAATTCATAGAGACTTCATTTTTCATCCAATTTGAGTGAGATTTTTTGCATGATATTCCTTGTGATGTGTAGAATTTAATCATGATTTTTGTAAAATTTTTGCATGTGTAGAAAATTAAAATGCCTAGGGTTTGTTGGATGTTGTCACATTTGTGTATGTCTTGCCATATCCTTCATAAAATGATGATGCTTTCAAATAAATGGATGAAATTTTTTGTGCTTATTTTGGACACTTTGATGGTGATTTTCATGTAGAGTTTGTGATTTTTGGGTACTTGGTTGATTAGATATGAATTTTTGAATAGAGGTGTGACAATTTGTGTCACACCAAGCTTGATGAACTTCCTGATTTTATTTAAAATGCTTAGGGATGTTGATTTGAGCTGAAATTATGCATGGTTGAATATATGAATGTTGAGATCACATGTGATTTTTTTCTGGAATTTTTGATATCATTTTCTATTTGATTGATAATTTTCTCTTCTGTTGGACCATTTGGTGACATTGTGTGACACATGTTGGCATGTTGCTTGTGAAATTCTCATAGTGTATTGGATGAATGTGAAATTTGGTATGAGCATTGTAGACACATTATAGGTCATTGTGGTTTTGATCCCATTCATTTCTTAATTGTTGTCACTGTTTTATGATTTATAGAAGTTGATGCTTGTTTTGATGCCTTGTGTTGGCTTGTTTGAAATTGTCTGAACTTCTTGATTTTCATTGACCTACTTCCTTTTGTCCAATTGAGCTAAAATTTGACATGCTATCCATTGAATGTGTCCTGTTTAGGTGTGAATTTTTGTGGAATTAATTGAAATGTTTTGGTATGCTTTTGGTTGAGATAGTTCTATTTGGTCTTTTGAAGTTGCAAGTTGCATTTGTGATACCTTTTTGTGCATGAAATGATAATGGTGATTGATATGAGCATGGGACCAATTGCATTTGCTTTTTAATTGATTGATTGTGATTTTGGATAATTTTCACTTGCTGTTTTGGATTTTTTATCTCTTTTGGACCCTAGGCTTGGCCTAGTGGTCTTGTTTCTCACCTTTGGAATTGTGTTTCAGGTTTGAGCTGCAAATGCCTTAAGGAGAGCAATGCAAGTTGTAAATTGGGTTTGTTTGATGTTGTCAACTAACATTGACTTTGTGTTATAGGGTTTGATGCTTGAGTTTGAGCTCATGGCTTGCACTTGTGTGCATTAACTTGTGTTGACTGTGCAAATTGACTGTTTGACTTTTGCTGTTTACTGTTGGTTTGTCTGAGTACTGATGATACTTGATTGATTTCAGGTACATTTAGTTGCTTACAGTTCCTTGAGAACTTGCTTGCTGTTGCTTGGTTTTTAAACCAATTGAGGTAGAATTTCTATTCTCCATGTAGTCTGGAAGACCTGGCCTGTTACTTGGCCAGGCAACTGTCTGAAGTCCTCCTTAAGAGGCGATGTTTGTGATTGTTTAACTTTGTCCCCAAGCAGGTAAAGACCTTGATTAAGGCAATTGGTGGATCATAGAGATATGCACTCTATCTCCCACTATTCTGTTGAGTCGTCCCTCTGCTCACACCACTGTGTTGATGCATTGGGACACAAACCCAAGATCTTGTACATTGTACAGTTGTGTCAGAGTCTTTGAGTGTAGAAGGGTTCCATCTTTCTAAACCCACACTCCTTTGTCTGAAGCTCTCCCTGGACAGGGATAAGAGCTGTGAAGTCTAATCTTCACTCACCTTTCATCTGGCTTCACCCTGACTCTCAATGTCAGGGTTAAGAGCTAACACTACCCTTGTACAGATGACTTGCCTTGGCAGTCGAACCCTTTGTTTGAGCCTCACTTGACTGGATATAGTGTGTGCTATCTGAAATGTGAATGTTTGCTTTGTTTATGCTTGCATGCTTGCTTTCTTCCTGGATAGGATTAGCTTGCTGTTGTGCAAGTAGGTAGAAACCATAACATAGGGCAATGATGCATGATAACACTAGGCTCGAGTACAGCTCCCTGGTAGTGTGTCTTCCCTTTGTGTCTGGCTAGTCTTTCTCCCCTGTTAAGGGGAACTACGTTGCCCTGATCCTCATACCAGATGAGGTACGTAGGCAGGAGGTCGCACGAGATCTCTCCGGGCACTTTTTTTCCTTTTTGTGTGTGTTTGTTTGTTAACCCTCTCGTGTGTCAGGATATGGATGTAAGCCCAGCGATTGGCTGTCCGTATTTTGATTGTGTTTGTTTGGTTCGGAAGCCGATGTAAGTCCAGCTATTGGCATTCGGGTTCCATGTTTGCCTAAGTTTGTGTGTGTTTGTTTGGCGTGCGTGAGCCGAACTACGGTAGCTCTGATTCTCGTTCCAGACGAGATACGTAGGCATAGGATGCGATGTCCTATCGAGCCCTCTTCCCCCTTTTCCCACCTGTGTTTCTTGTGTGTGTGATGTTTGTTTTAGCAACCTTTTTCTATCTTTTGAGCGTGGATCCCGTCGAGTACGACGGACGTGAGGGGTGCTAATACCTTCCCTTTGCGTAACCGACTCCCGATCCCATCTCTTTGGTCGCGAGACCATGCTTTTCCCAGGTTTACTCTGAGCGTTTCCTTTCCCTCTTTTGGGATAAATAACGGACGGTGGCGGCTCTGTTTGTTTTGTTTTAGCCCGCCGGTTGTTTTTCACGGATGCGACAAGTACCAATTATTAACACTTGTATGATATTATTCTAGATATATATTATACGAGTTGTTACAGTTGGTATCAGAGCAAGTCGATTCTCGACCTAGCCTTGAAACATCATACGTAAATCTATTCCTGCCTTATATGTGTGTTTAGCCAACATGATTCTTAATATCACTGTATGTAGTATTAGGCCTGATCAACCTAATGTTATGTGCATGGTAGGTGGGATCATGGTTGAGCGACCACGAGGACTCCGAAGTGTGGGTGGAACTTGTGCTTTGAGAGTAAGCTCAAGCCAAGAGTTAGAAAGTAAGGAGAACTAGATATCCCAGTTGAAGTTTCATAGGAGTTGTGATTTGGGTATTATGGAATTGAAGAGCAGTGCATCGTTCAAGCGATTATGCAGTGTTAACGGAGTTGAGAAGTTGAGGATCTCTATTAGATTAATTGTCAGAGATTTGAGAAAGGTGTGAATTGCTAGTGGAGTAAGATATACTCGCTGATATGGAATAAGTATTGTGAGTAATTCCGTATGGTAAAGGAGAAAGGATGGTTATGTTACACATATGTCATAAGGTCTGGAAGTTAGGTAGTGTATCAGTGTTTCAATTTCTAA
Organism: Lathyrus oleraceus; assembly: GCF_024323335.1. Lineage (NCBI taxonomy): Eukaryota > Viridiplantae > Streptophyta > Magnoliopsida > Fabales > Fabaceae > Lathyrus > Lathyrus oleraceus. The sequence continues at coordinate 538,946,680 of NC_066585.1, read as the reverse complement.
GGCCACTAAAATATTTTGGAAGAACGAGAGAACTTCATGGAGTATATATATTTGGAATTGTATCTTGCAAGTGGTTGAGGACTTGAGGGATAAGGATGTTCAGTTTTGTTGGGAGCCTAAGGTAATGGTGAAGTCTAAGGAGAGACTCGAGGACATGGCTTCCTATTCCAAGTGAAACATGTATGGACCAAATGGAGGTTAGAAGATAAACCAAGTAGGTTCAGTCTTAGAAGGGAGATCGGATTTTGGATAGCTCGTCAGTGGTTCAGTGTTAGTAAGAGACCATTATGGAATGTTGAGTTACCTAAGGATCAATTATAAGAGTTTGTGTGGAGAGGGAGAACACACATTATATAGTAATGGAAGCTCCTGTGAGTTTTGGTTGTAGGAGATTTGGTTAAGGAGAAGAGCAAATAAGTTGGATTTAAGGAATTCTAGTAGAATGGTTATGTAATTGGAACTGGGAGAATTACCATAGGAAGACAGGTGAACACCGAGTGTGGATGTTGCAATACAACCGTTGTAATGGGGTACATTTTAGATAAAGGTACAATGGGACCATTAAGATTCATTAAGACGAAGTTATAGGCTTGTAGTTGATGATTGCTCGCATCGAGGACTTCTAGAGTATGTAGTGGAGTGGAGGAAGTTATACCTTGGTATTAAGAGAAGTATGTGATAGTAGCATTATGGTCACAAGTAAGTGTAATGGATTTCTTGTCTTGAAATGGATGCGAAGTAACACACATTTGTTGAGTCGTGAGTCTTGTATTCTAAGAAGTTGAGTTGGTGATAGCCAACAAAAGATAAGCTAAGCTGAAGCATATGAACTAAATGTAGGATGTTGAATATGTTATGTTATAAGATCTTATTGGGAGACAATGAGGATTGTCCATAGCAAGTCATCTAGACAAGTAACCCTAGTATGATGAAGAGTGTAGTAGGTATTGGTTTAGAAGAAAATCCAGTTATAAGTGTGTGGCAATGATAAGGTTCATCTTAAGTGCATTTTATTTGAATTGCAAGAGTAATAGTGGCTTATTGGAAATCTGGTTGTTATTTACCTTCTTGAGGAGTGTTTGGTTGGTTGGTCACGGAGTATAAACGTTCACACCATGTTGGAGCTAAGGGTGTCTTAAATGTCATAAGTGTACCATTGTGGAAGTGCAAATTGAGGATGGAGTTACAAGTCACCACAAGTCAGATTGGTAGTTTTGAAATTGGGATTTCTGAAGGTGTAGTGCGTAGTTAGTCATCTGTAGAGATATCATAGAAGTCATATTTTTGGAGACCCAACCTAGTGAACCATATTCGGTGTGAGTAACTCTTGGGTGTATCACTATTACAGATAATGAGGACCCTAAGGAGTGATGTTGGAAGAGACTTACTAAGTGGTGATCTGGAAGGGATTAGTTCAGTATATTGTATGCGTTAGTAAGGTGTAAATTGATTAGTCGGAATATGGCATTCAATAATTTCTTGGATTCATGGCCTCAGATGGGGACCTCTAGGAGAGTAGTATTTCTGTATACAATGATGCTGTAGACTATTGGAAGGATTTGTGAAGTTTTACTTCCAAGATGGAACGGGAATCAGTTATTCCTGAAGTTAAACATGTAACTCGGATCGTATATTAGTAAGAGCATGAGCTAAGATTATAGAAGATGGGATGGGAAGATTGAGATGAATGATTTTGGATATGAAGTGAGATGTTATCTCTAGATGTGTGTGAAATATTGTGTGTGACTTTATGAGGTGTATGGACACTCATAGTTATGCTCTAGATTGCTTAAGTTCCTTAGAAGTTGTGTCTCGTTGATGATTTAAAGTTCCTTGATGGTGTTATGTTGTTTTGGTCGAGATCATGTGTCGGGAGAAATCTTGAATGAATCGAAACCCTATAAGAGGATTTGATACGAAATATAGTAACAAGAATTGGATATTGTCAAACTCATTTGGTTTAGCTGCATCGAACACGTGATGAATTTGGATGTTCTATGTTTTTATGGTTGTAGTAATGTAACTCCTGGATACCTATCTTCTGAAGAGTGTTGGTCTTATTCTAAACTTTTGTGAGTCATCAAGGAAGTTATTCTACTAATGGAAGTCGGTAAGGTTCTAGTACCATTTTGGACAGTAGGCACTCTGGAGGGTAAGTGTGTTTCTTTGTAGATTGTTAGCTAAACAGTAGTGCCTAGGAATCCCAGGTGTTCCACTATTGGAATCAGAGTATCACAATGGAAGGTGATGGAAGAAAGAGCTCAATCAAGTCTATGGGAATCAGGGAGATAGTTACTCGTAAGAATGGAGGTGAGGATATGAGTAAGACAATCTCGTGCTAATGGTGCTATCTCATTGGAGTAGTACGAGAGAAGTGAATTAGTAGGAGTAGAGACTTGCAACATACAGTATCAGATTAAGTGAAGTTTATGAGATTATCAATAAATGGATTACAAAGTTGTCGCATTTGTTGAAGGAATAATAAGAGAAGAGTAGTCAATATTGTGTGTGGTTAAGGAATCAATAAATTTTCTTATGAAGAATTGCTGAGTATTGATTAACCAAGTCAAGATAAGATGTTGTAATTATGTTTTGTGTAACTTAGTGCAAGGAAAGGAAGTTGTGGTTTCCGGGAAGAAAGCGACCAACTGATGTTGAGCGGTATATTAGATGAATTAAGTGGAAGCAATTCTAAATGTTATTCCAATATCAGGATAAGATTATGATGGAAATCAAGAAGTTTCAAGAGTTCATGAAAGAAGGAAAATTGACAGCAAAGACAAGTTAGAAGAATGAGTATGTCAGAGGTTTGGAATCGAAGAAAAGTTAAGTGTTGGTCTAAGACGTTGATGCAAGAATTGTTTGTTTGTTGAGTGAAGGAAATTCGGGGGAGAATTTCAATTTAAGGGGGGGGGGGGGGGAGAATGTAATATCCCATATTCCCTTAAATGCTCAATTAGTTGTCAGTTGAGACCAATTGAGTTCCTATGTACTCTAACTATTATCAATTGTAACAGTTAGAGCTCCTATGTGCTCTAAGTGTTATCAATTGGGACCAATAGAGTAACCAGTAAACTCTGAAGAGATTAATTATTAATAAAGAGACAGACCAATATTAATAAGTACAAGAGAGAACATTTTTGGTAACATTAATAATTGGTCAATTGGTACTGGAAGATTAAATATCAATTGAGATATTTTATGTTACTACTTAATATTATATATTATTTATATACATCATATAGCATTTTGTGTGGTGGGGGTTGAAAGAAGAAGAAAAGGATAAGAAGAGAGGTAGTAGGTAAGAAAGAGAGAGAGAGCTATCAGAAAGAAAGAAAAGAAGAAAGGATAAGAAGAAGAGAAGAGGAAAAGAGAAGAAAGAAGAAAGGCTTGGAGGAGAAGAAGGAATTTGGTTTAGTGAAATTTTTGAGAATAATTCACATTCAATCGATTCATTTGATCAATCTATTGACATGAATTAATAATTTGATGAATTAAAATATGTCACCAATGGGGTTTGAACCCGGGACCTCCTTGGAATTGTACAAGCCTTACCACTAGGCCAATGATTTTGTTGTTGAATACTTATGCAATGGATAGATATTAATCTAAATCTTGATTAAGATAGATTAATGAATTAATTGAATGTTATAACTCCGTTTTGGACACGGACGGATGCGTTAGAAAGATAACGTAAAGGGCTATTATTATTCTTCCATGTTATAAAATACTATGTGATTTATAAATGTTATGAATTATATTATGATGGAAGTTAAATATGGTTGTTATGTTGAAGGTGAAATAACATGATTAAAAACCTTACAAAGATGAGTGAGGAAACTTAGGAGTATAACATGATTAATAACTTAGAAAGATAATCTAGGTTATGGAACATGTGTGATATATGTATGAGAATACAGTATTCATTCGTACGACGCATATGTGGAGGTCGTGGACGAATTGTTTCCATGATTGAGAATGAGACGCATTGTATGGAACATGCCATGTTATTAGTTGTGTATTATTGTGAATACAGTCACCTGTGATTGATGAATTTTGTTATGGTTCGTGGAACCGATGATTTGTGAAACCGATCATGTATTCAGAATGTGTGTTTTCTGTGGTGGTACACATCTCTATTGGTATGCTTAGATGAGTAAGCATTGGGATGTGGGACCAATGATTCGAGCCTCACTTGGGTTTGAGCCCCAACCATGGCGGACATGGGGGAAAGGTGGACACCTAAGTGGGTTAGAGTCCCATATGGTGAAAGATACTCAAAGTGGGTAGTCCCATACGGGTGATGGTTCTTAAAAGTGGGTTCGGGTCCCATAGGGGAACCTGATATCCACCGCGAAAGTCGAATCATACGAGCATGCATGAACCGGGCCTGGCTTAGACGTAAGTCCGTTCGGGAATTGATGTTTCGTGATCTGAATAATGATCGTGGTTGAGTTATGAGAACTCAGATGCATGTTGCCATACAATTGCAAGATAGTTTCCCCATCGCTCAAGTCTTCGTTCCCTTGTCGACTTGAGTTGGATATGAGTTATGTGATGAAGAAACCAAAAATTTGGTCATGGAGAAGAAAACTATTGTATTTATTTACATATAATATAGAATAATACAATGTGAATTCGCCGATTACAAATAATATTGATCTTGATTATGTAATTTCACTTGTTACCCATTTATATATAATATGAATCATTCATTTATAGTTTTTTCACTTTGTTGCTTAAGAATGAAGAAACCTAAAATTTGGTGATAGAGAACAAAATATTAATTTTTTTTACATATAATATACCATAATACAGTGTGAATATGACAAATACAAATAAAATTAATCTTTATTGCATAATTTCACTTATAAACCATTTAGATATAATATGAATCTTTAATTTATAGTCCTTTAACTTTGTTACTTAGTGATGAAGAAACCTAAAATTTGGTGATTGAGAAGAAAATTATTGAATTTATTTACATATAATGTACCATAATACAATGTGAATATGACGAATACAAGTAGTATTGATCTTGATTATCTAATTTCACTTGTTACCCATTTATATCTAATATGAATCATTCATTTATAGTTTTTTTTTTAACTTTGTCAATTAGTGATGGAGACACCTAAAATTTGGCGATGGAGAAGAAAATTATTGACTTTATTTAAATATAAAATACCATAATACAATGTGAAAATGCCGAATACAAATAAAATTGAGCTTTATTATGTAATTTGCGATATAAAACATTTATATATAATATGAATCATTAATTAATAGTCCTTTAACGTTGTTACTTAGTGATGAAAACACCTAAAATTTGGTGATGGAGAAGAAAATTATTGAATTTATTTACATATAATATACCGTAATATAATTTGATTATGCCGAATACAAATACAATTGAGCTTTATTATGTAATTTGACTTATAAACCATTTATATATAATATGAATTATTAATTTATAGTCCTTTAACTTTGTTACTTAGTGAGTAGGAAACCTAAAATTTGGTGATGGAGAAGAAAGTTATTATATTTATTTACATATAATATAGCATAAAACAATTTTAATTTGCCGAATACGAATAATATGATCTTGATTATGTAATTTCACTTGTTACCGATCTATATATAATATGAATCATTCATTTATAGTTTTTTCTCTTTGTTGCTTAGAGATGAAGAAACCTAAAATTTGGTAATAGAGAAGAAAAATATTGAATTTATTTACATAAAATATACCATAATACGATGTGAATATGCCGAAAAAAAATAATATTTATCTTGATTATGTAATTTCACTTGTTAGCCATTTATATATAATATGAATCATTCATTTATAGTTTTTTTAACTTTGTTGCTTAGTGATGAAGAAACCTAAAATTTGGTAATAGGGAAGAAAAATATTTTTTTTTCTACATATAATATACTATAATACAATGTGAATATGACGAATACAAATAATATTGAACTTTAATACGTAATTTCAGTTATTAACCATTTATATATTATATGAATCATTAATTTATAGTTCTTTAACATTGTTACTTAGTGATGAAGAAACCTAAAATTTGGTGATGGAGAAGAAAATTATTGAATTTATTTACATATAATATACCATAATACAATGTGAATATTCCAAATAAAAATAATATTGATCTTGATTATGTAATTTCACTTGTTACCCATTTATATATAATATGAATCATTCATTTATAGTTTTTTCATTTTGTTGCTTAGTGATGAAGAAACCTAAAATTTGGTGATGGAGAAGAAAATTATTAAATTTATTTAAATATAATATACCATAATAGAATGTGAATATGCCGAATGCAAATGATATTGATCTTGATTATGTAATTTCACTTGTTACCCATTTATATATAATATGAATAGTTCATTTATAGTTTTTCACTTTGTTGCTTAGTGTTGAAGAAACCTAAAATTGGGTGATGGAGAAGAAAACTTTAAATTTGTTTACATATAATATACCATAATACAGTGTGAATATGACAAATACAAATAAAATTGGTACTTAGTGATGAAGAAACGTAAATTTTGGTGATGGAGAAAAAAAATTTAGAATATTTTGTACACATAATATACCATAATACAATGTGAAAATGCCCAATCCAAATAAAATTGAGCTTTATTACGTAATTTCACTTATAAACCATATATATATATGTATAGTATGAATCATTAATTTATAGTCCTTTAACGTTGTTACTTAGTGATGAAGAAACCTAAAATTTGGCGATAGAGAAGAAAATTATTGAATTTATTTACATATAATATACCATAATACAATGTGAATATGCCGAATAAAAATAATATTGATCTTGATTTTGTAATTTCACTTGTTACCCATTTATATATAATATGAATCATTCATTTATAGTTTTTTTAGATTTGTTAATTAGTGATGAAAAACCTCAAATTTTGTGATGGAGACGATAAATATTGAATTTTTTTTACATATAATATACCATAATACAATGTGAAAATTTTGAATACAAATAAAATTGTGTTTTATTACGTAATTTCACTTATAAACCATTTATATATAATATGAATAATTAATTTATACTCCTTTATCGTTGTTACTTTTTAATATAATATCGTTGTTACTTTTTAATATAATATGAATAATTAATTTATAGTCCTTTATCGTTGTTACATTTATATTAATTTTTTTACATGTAATATACCTTAATACAGTGTGAATATGAAAAATACAAATAAATTTGAGCTTTATTAAGTAATTTCACTTATAAACCATTTATATATAATATGAATCATTAATTTATAGTCCATTAACTTTGTTACTTAGTAATGAAGAAACCTAAAATTTGGGGATGTAGAAGCAAATTATTGAATTTATTTACATACAATATACCATAATACAATGTGAATATGCCGAATACAAATAATACTGATCTTGATTATGTAATTTCACTTGTTACCCATTTATAAATAATATGAACCATTCACTTATAGTTTTTTCAATTTGTTGCTTAGTGATGAAGAAACCTAAAATTTGGTGATGGAGATGAAAAATATTTTTTTTTTACATAATAAACCATAAGACAGTGTGAATATGACAAATACAAAAAAATTTAAGCTTTATTATGTAATTTCACTTATAAACCATTTATATATAATATGAATAATTAGTTTATAGTCCTTTAACTTTGTTACTTAGTGATGAAGAAACCTAAAATTTGGTGATGGAGAAGAAAATTATTGTATTTATTTACATATAATATAGCATAATACAATTTGAATTTGCTAAATACAACTAATATTGATCTTGATTATGTAATTTCACTTGTTACCCATTTATATATAATATGAATCATTCATTTATAGTTTTTTTAACGTTGTTGGTTAGTGATGAAGAAACCTAAAATTTGGTGATGGAAAAAAAATTATTGATTTTTTTTACATTTAATATACCATAATACAATGTGAATATGCCGAATACAAATAATATTGATCTTGATTATGTAATTTCACTTGTTACCCATTTATATATAATATGAATCATTCATTTATAGTTTTTTGTACTTTGTTGCTTAGTGATGAAGAAACCTTAACTTTGGTGATGGAGAATAAAAATATTGAATTGTTTTACATATAATATAACATAATACAATTTGAAAATGCCGAATACAAATAAAATTGAGCTTTATTTCGTAATTTCACTTATAAACCATTTATATATAATATGAATCATTAATTTATAGTTCTCTAACATTGTTACTTATTGATGAAGAAACCTAAAATTAGGCGATGGAGAAGAAAATTATTGAATTTATTTACATATAATATACCATAATACAATGTGAATATGCCGAATATAAATAATATTGATCTTGATTATGTAATTTCACTTGTTACTTATTTATTTATAATATGAATCATTCATTTATAGTTTTTTCTAACTTTATTGCTTAGTGATGAAGAAACCTAAAATTTGGTGATGGAGAAGAAAAATATTGAATTTTTTACATATAAAATAGCATAATACAGAGTGAAAATGCCGAATACAAATAAAATTGAGATTTATTACGTAATTTCCCTTATAAACCATTTATATATAATATGAATCATTAATTTATAGTCCTTTAACGTTGTTACTTAGTGTTGAAGAAACCTAAATTTTAGTGATGGAGATGAAAATTATTGAATTTATTTACATATAATATACCATAATACAATGTGAATATGCCGAATACAAATAATATTGATCTTGATTATGTAATTTCACTTGTTACCCCTTTATATATAATATGAGTCATTCATTTATAGTTTTTTTAAATTTGTTGCTTAGTGATGAAAAACCCAAATTTTGGTAATGGAGAAGAAAAATATTGCATTTTTTTACATAAATATACCATGATACAATGTGAAAATTTCGAATACAATGTGAATTTTTTTACATAAATATACCATAATACAATGTGATTTTTTTTACATAAATATACCATAATACAATGTGAATTTTTTTACATAAATATACCATAATACAATGTGAAGTTTTTTTTACATAAATATACCATAAATATTGAATTTTTTCACTTATAATCCATATATATATATTATGTGAATAATTAATTTATAGTTCTTTAACTTTGTTATTTAGTGATGAAGAAACCTAAAATTTGGTGAAGGAGAAGAAAAATATTGAAGTTTTTTTTACATATAATATACCATAATACAACGTGAAATTTTCGAATACAAATAAAATTGAGTTTTATTACGTAATTTAGCTTATAAACCATTTATATATAATATGAATCATTAATTTATAGTCCTTTAATTATTTTACTTAGTGATAAATAAACCTAAAATTTGGTGATGGAGAAAAAAAATATTGAATTTCTCTACATATAATATACCATAATACAATGTGAAAATTCCGAATACAAGTAAAATTGAGCTTTATTACGTAATTTCACTTATAAACAATATATCTATAATATGAATCATTAATTTATAGTCCTTTAACTTTGTTACTTAGTGATGAAAAAACCTAAAATTTGGCAATGGAGAAGAAAATTATTGAATTTATTTACATATAATATACCATAATACAATGGGAATATGACGAATAAAAATAAAATTGATCTTGATTATGTAATTTCACTTGTTACCCATTTATATATAATATGAATCATTCATTTATAGTTTTTTAAATTTGTTGCTTAGTGATGAAAAACCTAAAATTTAGTGATGGAGAAGAAAAATATTGATTTTTTTTTCATATAAATATACCATAATACAATGTAAATATTTAGAATACAAATAAAATTGAGTTTTATTACGTAATTTCACTTATAAACCATGTATATATAATATGAATCATTAATTTATATTCCTTTAACGTTTTTACTTAGTGATGAAGAAACCTAAAATTTGGTGATGTAGAAGAAAATTATTGAATTTATTTACATATTATATACCATAATACAATGTGAATATGCCGAATAAAAATAATATTGATCTTGAATATGTAATTTCACTTGTTACTCATTTATATATAATATGAACCATTCAGTTATAGTTTTTCTAAATTTGTTAATTAGTGATGAAAAACCTAAAATTTTGTGATGGAGACGAAAACTATTGAATTTTTTTACATATAATATAGCATAATACAATGTGAAAATTTCGAATACAAATAAAGTTGAGTTTTATTACGTAATTTCACTTATAATATAGCATAATACAATGTAAAACCTTTAACTTTGTTACTTAGTGAGGAGGAAACCTAAAATTTGGTGATGGAGAAGAAAATTATTGTATTTATTTACATATAATATAGCATAATACAATTTGAATTTGCCGAATACAAATAATATTGGTCTTGATTATGTAATTTCACTTGTTACCGATTTATATATAATATGAATCATTCATTTATAGTTTTTTCACTTTGTTGCTTAGTGATGAAGAAACCTAAAATTTGGTAATAGAGAAGAAAAATATTAATTTTTTTTTTGTACATCTAATATACTATAATACAATGTGAATATGATGAATACAAATAATATTGAAGTTTAATACGTAATTTCAGTTGTAACACCCACATATAATATATGTCTAGAATACATATTATACATAGTGTAAAACTGGTATTGAAATACATAAGTGCCTAGCAGCACTGAGTACATATACAAATACATGCCTAAAATAGCACAACATGGCATAAAATGTACATAAGAGTGCCCAAAATAAAACTACTGATCTAGATCATTAGGAAATGATCTCAAAAATATCTACACAGCGGAAGAAAAGCCACCGGTCCTCAGGTAAGCAAGACATCACTCTATCTTGCCCTTACCCTTATCCTGCTCAGAACCACCTAAAAAATAATCAACAACATGGGGTGAGATAATAATCTCAATGGGTTCCCTATCTTATGGGTCCACTCGGCTCTACAGGGTTTTTTAATCGATATTCAACTCATATCCAACTCAAGTCAACAAGGGAACAAAGACTTGAGCGATGGGGAACTAACTCGCAATTGTATGGCAACATGCATCTGAGTTCTCATAACTCAACCATGATCATTATTCAGATCATAACGTATCAATTCCCAAACGGACTTACCTCTAATCCAGGCCCGGTTCATGCATGCTCGTATGATTCGACTTTCACGGTGGATATTGGGTCCTCTATGAGGCTTAATCCCCAGTTCAAGCGACCGTCACCCGTATGGGACTCTAACCCACCTAGGGTATCTTTCACTGTATGAAACTCTAACCCACATAGGTGTCCACCTTTCCCCCATGTCCGCCATGGTTGGGGCTCAAACCCAATTGAGGCTCGAATCATTGGTCCCACATCCCAATGCTTACATGTCTAAGCATACCAATAGAGATGTGTACCATCACAGAAAACACACATTCTGAATACATGATCAGTTCTACAATCATCGGTTCCATGAACCATAACAAAACTCATCAATCATAGGTGACTTCATTCACCACAATACACAACAATAACATGGCATATTCCATACAATGTGTCTCGTTATCAATCATGGCAACAATTCGTACACGACCTCCATATAAGCGTCGTACGAATGATTAACGTCATTCAATGTTATCTAAGTCATGAACCTCACTCAAGACCTAATACCAATCCTAGGTTAACTTATTATATTCATCATGTTATTCTCACTATTAACATGTATTCAACTTAAGCATGGCATCATAATTGATTAATGGTTGGAAGAATGCATTTAAAAATACTTAAGAAATGGATTTTGAAGTTTTTAACTTGAGTCAATCGATTGGTTGGGGAAGCCCAATCGATTGGTTCCTCTCACATTTCTGTTTTTCAAAATTTACTGAGTTTCAATCGATTGATCCTGAGTGTCAATCGATTGGTCCTGTTAAAAATTTCCACTGTTCATATACAACAAGTCTATGCAATCGATTGACATGCAATGTCAATCGATTGGTCCTGTGAAAATTCCATTTTTCTGCTAAACCAAAGGCTGTTAATCGATTGGTTGACAGAGGCCAATTGATTGATCCACTCACATTTTCTCATTTCACCTCACAAACACCACTTTCCTCTGTTCTACCATTTCTACAATTACCACTACTTCTTCCAACAACAACCCATCATATTACATGTTCTCATACACATATAAATCAAGGATTTCAAGCTCACAATCACAAGGATTTTCAAGGTCATAATCATAACCAATCATTTCACCACAACCATAACAAATCATGTTATCATAACCAATATAAGAACACAACAAAGCACATGTTCATGGAAGTCAACAAGAGCAAGAACATATTCATTATATAGAATGGATTATCATGATTTGTCTAATATTCTACAACCCTAACTTTTCTAGAAACCTAGAGTTTCTAACTAGAACCCACCTCAAGAAATTGAAGAGGAGAAGTTGTGGAAGATGAGATGAGGATGAAGATGATGGTGTTGGTTCCAAGCTCTTGCTCTTTCCAAGCTTCTTCTTCTACTCCACTAACCTTGTTTTTCCTTTCCTCTCTTGAGCTTTCCTCTTTCTCTCTATTCTTTCTGATACATAGAAAATGAAGTGGCTTATGGTAAGTAATTGGTAAGAGATAATAACATGTGGTCACCAATTACCACAAGTAACATGTGGTTAGAAAAGGTTACAGGTAGTGACAAATATCTCAAGTGACACCACACTTGTAATATTTGTTCTGCCGGAGCTATTGACCAATTATTAGTGTTACCAAAATGTCCCAATTCATAAAAGGCCAGTTCCCAATAATATTGATTAAGTCAACCTGGACTCACTATTTGCTCTATTTATCCCAATTGGTAACTTTTAGAGCACATAGGAACTCAGTTGACCTCAATTAATAGAAATTTAGGTGTTTAAGGAAATACGGGGTATTACATCCTCCCTTAAATAAAATCCGTCCTCGAATTTAAATATTACCTGGAAGAGATGAGGGTAAGCTTCTCACATTTCTGACTCTAGTTCCCAGGTGGCGTCTCCTGGGTGTGATTCATCCCACTGAACCTTAACAAGAGGAATCTCCTTATTCCTTAACACCTTAACTTCTCATCCTTTAATGCGACTTGGTAGAGGTTCGAAAGTTAGATCTGCTTCTACTTCTACTGAATCTGGAAGAATAGGTTGAAGAGAATCTGGAATGAACTTCCGGAGTTGAGATACGTGAAAAACATCATGCATTTCTAATAGAGAAGGTGGTAAGGCTAATTTGTAGGCTACTTCTCCAATTATCTCTATAATCCGGTATGGCCCTATGTATCTCGGACTTAGCTTCCGTGACTTAAACGGTCCTTTCAGTCTCAACCTCAGAGTTACCTTCAAAAATACATGGTGACCTTCATCAAATTCCAATGGTCTTCTCCTGTGATCCGCATAGCTATTTTGGCGATCTTGTGCTTTCTTTATCTTATCATGGACCATCCTTATATTTTCCGTTGTCTCTTGAATAATCCCCGGTCCTAAGATCCTTTCTTCGCCAACTTCTGTCCAACATAAAGGTGTTCTACATTTCCGTCCATACAAAGCTTCATAAGGATCCATCCCAATACTTGCATGATAACTATTGTTATATGCGAATTCAATCAATGGTAAAAGCTCCTTCCAATTCTCTCCACTTTCAAGTACACAAGCTCTTAACATATCTTCCAGTGTCTGTATTGTCCGTTCAGTCTGACCATCTGTCTGAGGATGATTAGAGGTACTCAAACACAATCTCGATCCCATAGCTTGTTGGAATGCTCTCCAAAACCTTGAAGTAAACTTTGGGTCTCTATCGGACACAAGGCTAGTAGGAACACCGTGCAACCTAACAATTTCTGAAATGAACAACCGTGCAAGATGACTTGCCTTGTAAGTAGTCTTCACGACCAAGAAGTGCGCGGACTTAGTCAACCGGTCCACAATCACCCAAATTGAATCATAACCACCTTGGGTCCGAGGTAACCCTACCGCAAAATCCATTGAAATACTATCCCATTTCCAAACCGGAATCTCTAAAGGCCGCAATAAACCACCTGGCTTCTGATGTTCAATCTTTACTTGTTGGCATACAATACATTCTGACACATACTCTACGAAATCCCTTTTCATCCCAGGCCACCAATAGTCCTTCTTAAAGTCTTGATACATCTTCGATGAACCTGGATGTATAGTAAACGCCCCTTTGTGAGCTTCCTCCAAAACTTTCCTTTTCAGCTCGACATCATCCGGAACACAAATCCTTTGATTAAACAGAATGACTCTATCTGGTGACTGAGTGAAACCTGGTTGAGTCGACATCTCTTGCAATTTCTCATCTATCATCTGTCTTTGTCGGATCGCTTCCCTTAGGTTAGAAGTAACATTCAAATTTCCCATTATCACACCATCATGCGTCCAACTAAACTGAAGATTAAGATCTCAGAACCTTTCCAACAATGCGTATTCCAACATCATCAACTCATCTTTGTGTATCTCTTTCTGACTTAAGGCATCCGCAACCTTATTCGCCTTCCCCGGGTGATACTTAAGCTCAAAATCAAAGTCCTTCAAATATTCCATCCATCTCCTCTGTTTCATATTTAACTCCTTCTGGTCAAATAAGTATTTCAAACTCTTGTGATCACTAAACATCTTAAAATGCACCCCATACAAGTAATGTCTCCAAACTTTCAATGCAAAGACAACAACAGCCAATTCAAGATCATGAGTCGGGTAGTTCTCTTCATGAGGCTTCAACTGACGAGAGGCATAGGCTACAACTTGACCACTTTGCATTAACACCCCTCCTAATCCTTTCTTAGAGGCATCACAAAATACTTCATAGGACTTACTAGGATCAAGGATGATTAAAACAGGAGCATTTGTTAGCTTCTCCTTCAAACTCATAAAACTCTTCTCACATTTCGAATCCCATTTGAAAGAAATTTCCTTTCGGGTAAGTCTAGTCATTGGTAATGCTATCTGCGAAAATCCCTTTATAAACCTTCTATAGTAACCTGCCAAACCTAAGAAACTTCTGACTTTGGAAGCATTCTTCGGTCTTCCCCAATTAATAACTGCTTCAACTTTAGATGGATCCACCGATACTCCTCCGTGTGATATTACATGACCAAGAAACCTCACTTCGTTCATCCAAAATTCACACTTACTTAACTTGGCAAAAAGTCGTTTCTCTTGCAGTACTGATAGAACAATCCTTAGGTGCTCTCCGTGCTCTTGAGGAGTACGAGAATAAATAAGAATGTCATCAATAAAGATCACCACGAACTAGTCCAAGTAGGGTTGGAATATCCGATTCATATAGTCCATGAAAACAGTTGGGGCATTCGTTACACCAAACAACATTACAAGGAACTCATAATGGCCATATCGGGTTCTAAATGTGGTCTTTGGTACATCTGAACTCTTAACTCTTATTTGATGATAGCCCGATCGTAGATCAATCTTCGAGAACAAGCAGGCTCCTTTCAACTGATCTAATAAATCGTCTATCCACGACAAATGGTACTTGTTCTTGATGGTAACTTTATTCAACTGGCGATAATCAATACACAACCGCATACTACCTTCCTTCTTATTTACTAATAACACTGGAGCTCCCCATGGTGAGACACTAGGTCGGATAAAATGCTTGGTCAACAACTCTTCCAATTGATTCTTCAGCTCTCTCAACTCTAGTGGCGCCATGCGATACGGAGAGACGGAGATTGGAGCCGTCCCAGGTATCAGATCAATAGAGAATTCCACTTCCCTTTCAGGAGGAAGAGAGGAGACATCCTCAGGAAAAACTTCCGGAAATTCACAAACAACAGGGATTTGTGTAACACTCAGATTATCGCTAGATTCCTTGGTAAGAACCAAGAGAACTGACTTTTCATTCTCAAATAAGAAATTAACCATGCCAACCGTACCTTACAAGATTGTAGTTAGCACATCCTTTGGAGTAGCTTCACTAGATGGAATGATAATCAACTTCTCTTCACAACCAATAAACACCGAGTTGGCGGAAATCCAATCCATCCCCAAAACCACATCAACCTTCTTAAGTGGTAAACAAATAAGATCAATCTGAAAAATTCTACCATTCACCGAGAGCGAACAATTTTCACAAATCAACGGTGTCTCAACCACATCATCCATGGCGGTAGTAACCACCATAGGAGGAGAGAAGGGAATTGCTTGCAAGCCAAGACGCTTCATGCACCGAATTGATATAAAAGAGTGTGTCTCCCCACAATCAAATAATACAAAACAAGGATGATTATTGACGAGACACGTACCAGCAATTAAGGCATTGTTTCTCTTAGCCTTCCTTGCATACAAGCTATAAACTCGGCAGGTACTCCTCCCCTGCATCTGATTCTTATTCTGAGGGCATTCCCTAGACAAGTGCCCCTCCCTCTGACAAGTAAAACACCTAATTCCACTTACAATACATCTTCCAAAATGATACTTCTTACATGCTTGACATTGAGGAGGTTGGTTAGGTCTTACATGTTGCACCTGTTTTCCCTTGAAAGCCTGTGATTTAGGCCTGAACTGGCTTCCTGGCCTTCCTTGGTCTCTCTGCCCACTCCTGTACTGATCCCTTTCTTCTTGAACCTTCTTCAAACTGTTCTCAGCCACATAACATTGTCTTAATAGTTCAGCATAAAAAGTGAATTCCCTTTGAGAAACGCTATGAGAAATTTCACCCCTCAGACCAAAACGAAACTGATCAATCTTCCACCTCTCATCAGGTGTGTACGCGGCTTGTCTAGAATACGCAGCCATATCTTTGAACTTCTCAGCATACGCAGCTACTGACATAGTTCCCTGCCTGAGCTGTTGAAATTCAAACTCTTTTTGAGTCCTCAAAGAACTAGGAAAATACTTATCCAAGAAAATAGTCTTAAAATGCTCCCAATCTCTAGGTATTCCTTGATTGGTCATAAGAGTCGAAGCACTCTCCCACCATCTCACAGTTGAACCCTTCATCATGTGAGAAGCAAACACAACCTTATTTTCTTCACTACAATGCACTATCCGAAAAATCCTTTCCATGCCGGTTATCCACTCCTGAGCCTTCACAGGATTCAGCTCACCATGGAATTCTGGAGGATTCATACGGAAGAAATCTCGGAAACTACCACCTGCAACTACCTGTGGAACTCCTTGAGGATGAAAACCACCATTCCACTGCTGCATCATCTGTTGCATGAATTGACTCTATTGTTGTTGCATCTGTTGCATAAACTGAGGCCATTGAAAACCTTCACTACTGCTTGGCAGTTCAGAGTCCGAATTCTGGGTTCTGGGTCTACCACGACCTCTGCGTCTGTCAGCCATGATCTTGAATGTCATATAAATAGGATTAAGTTGATCAGGCTCAATACTATGAATATAACACCAAGGAAAATGATGACAACCCACATATGAGGCAGAAAGGAATACTTATAATATTTCATGGCTAGGTCGAGGATACGACCTGCTCTGATACCAACTATAACACCCACATTTAATATATGTCTAGAATACATATTATACATAGCGTAAAACTGGTACTGAAATACATAAGTGCCTAGCAGCACCGAGTACATATACAAATACATGCCCAAAATAGCACAACATGGCATAAATGTACATAAGAGTGCCCAAAATAAAACTACTGATCTAGATCATTAGACAATGATCTCAAAAATATCTACACAGCGGAAGAAAAGCCATCGGTCCTCAGGTAAGCAAGACATCACTCTATCTTGCCCTTACCCTTATCGTGCTCAGAACCACCTGAAAAATAATCAACAACATGAGGTGAGATAATAATCTCAGTGGGTTCCCTATCTTATGGGTCCACTCGGCTCTACAGGGTTTTCTAATTAATATTCAACTCATATCCAACTCAAGTCAACAAGGGAACAAAGACTTGAGCGATGGGGAACTAACTCACAATTGTATGGCAACATGCATCTGAGTTCTCATAACTCAACCACGATCATTATTCAGATTACGACGCATCAATTCTTGAACGGACTTACGTCTAAGCCAGGCTCGGTTCATGCATGCTCGTATGATTCGACTTTTGCGGTGGATATTGGGCCATCTATGAGGCTTAATCCCCAGTTCAAGCGACCGTCACCCGTATGGGACTCTAACCCACCTAGGGTATCTTTCACTGTATGAAACTCTAACCCACATAGGTGTCCACCTTTCCCCCATGTCCGCCATGGTTGGGGCCCAAACCCAATTGAGGCTCGAATCATTGGTCCCACATCCCAATGCTTACACGTCTAAGCATACCAATAGAAATATGTACCATCACAGAAAACACACATTCTGAATACATGATCGGTTCTTCAATCATCGGTTCCACGAACCATAACAAAATTCATCAATCATAGGTGACTTCATTCACCACAATACACAATAATAACATGGCATGTTCCATACAATGCGTCTCGTTATCAATCATGGCAACAATTCGTACACGACCTCCATATAAGCTCCGTACGAATGATTATAGTCGTTCAATGTTATATAAGTCATGAACCTCACTCAAGACCTAATACCAATCCTAGGTTAACTTACTATATTCATCATGTTATTCTTACTATTAACATGTATTCAACTTAAGCATGGCATCATAATTGATTAATGGTTGGAAGAATGCATTTAAAAATACTTAAGAAATGGATTTTGAAGTTTTTAACTTGAGTCAATCGATTGGTTGGGGAAGCCCAAATGATTGGTTCCTCTCACATTTCTGTTTTTCAAAATTTACTGAGTGTCAATCGATTGATCCTGAGTGTCAATCGATTGGTCCTGTTAAAAATTTCCATTGTTCATATACAGCAAGTCTCTGCAATCGATTGACATTCAGTGTCAATCGATTGGTCCTGTGAAAATTCCATTTTTCTGCTAAACCAAAGGCTGTCAATGGATTGGTTGACAGAGGCCAATCGATTGATCCACTCACATTTTCTCATTTCACCTCACATACATCATTTTCCTCTGTTCTACCATTTATACAATTACCACTACTTCTTCCAACAAAAACCCATCATATTACATGTTCTCATACACATATAAATCAAGGATTTCAAGCTCACAATCACAAGGATTTTCAAGGTCATAATCACAACCAATCATTTCACCACAACCATAACAAATCATGTTATCATAACCAATATAAGAACACAACAAAGCACATGTTCATGGAAGTCAACAAGAGCAAGAACATATTCATTATATAGAATGGATTATCATGATTTGTCTAATATTCTACAACCCTAACTTTTCTAGAAACCTAGAGTTTCTAACTAGAACCCACCTCAAGAAATTGAAGAGGAGAAGTTGTGGAAGATGAGATGAGGATGAAGATGATGGTGTTGGTTCCAAGCTCTTGCTCTTTCCAAGCTTCTTCTTCTACTCCACTAACCTTGTTTTTCCTTTCCTCTCTTGAGCTTTCCTCTTTCTCTCTATTCTTTCTGATACATAGAAAATGAAGTGGCTTATGGTAAGTAATTGGTAAGAGATAATAACATGTGGTCACCAATTACCACAAGTAACATGTGGTTAGAAAAGGTTACAGGTAGTGACAAATATCTCAAGTGACACCACACTTGTAATATTTGTTCTGCCGGAGCTATTGACCAATTATTAGTGTTACCAAAATGTCCCAATTCATAAAAGGCCAGTTCCCAATAATATTGATTAAGTCAACCTGGACTCACTATTTGCTCTATTTATCCCAATTGGTAACTTTTAGAGCACATAGGAACTCAGTTGACCTCAATTAATAGAAATTTAGGTGTTTAAGGAAATACGGGGTATTACATCAGTTATTAACCATTTATATATTATATGAATCATTAATTTATAGTTCTTTAACTTTGTTACTTAGTGATGTAGAAACCTAAAATTTGGTGATGGAGAAGAAAATTATTGAATTTATTTACATAAAATATACCATAATACAATGTGAATATGCCGAATACAAATAATATTTATCTTGATTATGTAATTTCACTTGTTATTATTTGTATTCGGCATATTTACATTGTATTATGGTATATTATATGTAAATAAATTCAATAATTTTCTTCTCCATCGCCAAATTTTAGGTTTCTACATCAATAAGTAACAACGTCAGAGAACTATAAATTAATTATTCATATTATATATAAATGGTTTATAAGTGAAATTATGAAATAAAGCTCAATTTTATTTGTATTCGACATATTCAAATTGTATTATAGTATATTAAATGTAAAACAAATTAATAGTTTTCATCTCCATCACCAAATTTTAGGTTTCTTCATCACTAAGCAACAAAGTTAAAAAAAACTATAAATGAATGATTCATATTATATATAAATGGGTAACAAGTGAAATTACATAATCAAGATCAATATTATTTGTATTCGGCATATTCACATTGTATTATGGTTAATTTTATGTAAATAAATTCAATAATTTTCTTCTCCATCACCAAATTTTAGGTTTCTCCATCACTAAGTAACAAAGTTAAAAGACTATAAATTAATGATTCATTTTATATATAAATGGTTAATAAATGAAATTACGTATTAAAGTTCAATATTATTTGTATTTGTCATATTTACATTGTATTATAGTATATTATATCTACAAAAAAATTAATATTTTTCTTCCCTATCACAAAATTTTAGGTTTCTTCATCACTAAGCAACAAAGTGAAAAAACTATAAATGAATGATTCATGTTATATATAAATGGGTAACAAGTGAAATTGCATAATCAAGATCAATATTATTTGTATTCGGAAAATTCATATTGTATTATGCTATATTATATGTAAATAAACACAATAATTTTCTTCTCCATCACCAAATTTTTGGTTTCTTCATCACTAAGCAACAAAATGAAAAAACAATAAATGAATGATTCATATTATATATAAATGGGTAACAAGTGAAATTATATAATCAAGATCAATATTATTTGTATTCGGCATATTCACATTGTATTATGGTATATTATATATAAATAAATTCAATAATTTTCTTCTCTATCGCCAAATTTTAGGTTTCTTCATCACTAAGTAACAACGTTAAAGGACTATAAATTAATGATTCATATTATATATAAATGGTTTATAAGTAAAATTACATAATAAATCTCAATTTTATTTGTATTTGTCATATTCACACTGTATTATGGTATATTATATGTAAAAAAAATAAATATTTTTCATCTCCATCACCAAATTTTCGGTTTCTTCTTCACTAAGCAACAAAGTGAAAAAACTATAAATGAATGGTTCATATTATATATAAATGGGTAACAAGTGAAATTGTATAATCAAGATCAATATGATTTGTATTCGGCATATTCACATTGTATTATGGTATATTTTATGTAAATAAATTCAATAATTTTCTTCTACATCACCAAATTTTAGGTTTCTTCATCACTAAGTAACAACGTTAAAGGACTATAAATTAATGATTCAGATTATTTATAAATGGTTTATAAGTGAAATTACATAATAAAACTCAATTTTATTTGTATTCGAAATTTTCACATTGTATTATGGTATATTATGTGTAAAAAAAATTCAATATTTTTTGTCTCCATCAAATTTTTTTAGGTTTTTCATCACTAATTAACAAATTTAAAAAAACTGTAAATGAATGATTCATATTATATATAAATAGGTAACGAGTGAAATTACATAATCAAGAAAAATTCAATATTTTTCTTCTCCATCACTTCATATTAGGTTTCTTCATCACTAAGAACAAAGTTAAAGGACTAAAAATTCAATATTTTTCTTCTCCATCACCAAATTTTAGGTTTCTTCATCACTAAGCAACAAAATGAAAAAACTATAAATGAATGATTCATATTATATATAAATGGGTAACAAGTGAATTTACAAATAATATGCCGAATATTTTCTTCTCCATCACCAAATTTTGTTGTAATATTGTTGTGAATATGCCGAATACAAATAATATTTATCGTGATTATGTAATTCCACTTGTTACTTATTTATTTATAATATGGATCATTCATTTATAGTTTTCTTCTAACTTTGTTGCTTAGTGATGAAGAAACCTAAAATTTGGTGATGGAGAAGAAAAATATTGAATTTTTTACATATAATATACCATAATACAGTGTGAAAATGCAGAATACAAATAAATTTGAGCTTTATTACGTAATTTCCCTTATAAACCATTTATATATAATATGAATCATTAATTTATAGTCCTTTAACTTTGTTACTTAGTGATGAGGAAACAAAATTTTAGGTTTCTTCTAACTTTGTTGTTTCCACTTGTTACTTATTTATTTATAATATGGATCATTCATTTATAGTTTTCTTTTAACTTTGTTGCTTAGTGATGAAGAAACCTAAAATTTGGTGATGGAGAAGAAAAATATTGAATTTTTTACATATAATATACCATAATACAGTGTGAAAATGCAGAATACAAATAAATTTGAGCTTTATTACGTAATTTCCCTTATAAACCATTTATATATAATATGAATCATTAATTTATAGTCCTTTAACGTTGTAACTTAGTGATGAAGAAACCTAAAATTTGGTGATAGAGAAGAAAATTATTGATCTTGATAATGTAATTTCACTTCTTACCATAATACAATGTGAATATGGCGAATACAAATAATATTGATCTTGATAATGTATTTTCACTTGTTACCCATTTAAATAGAATATGAATCATTCATTTATAGATTTTTAAATTTGTTGCATAGTGATGAAACACCTAAAATTTGGTAATGGAGAAGAAAAATATTGATTTTTTTTTACATATAATATACCATAATACAATGTGAAAATTTCGAATTCAAATAAAATATAGTTTTATTACGTAATTTCACTTATAAACCATTTATATATAATATGAATCATTAATTTATAGTCCTTTAACTTTATTACGTATTTCATTTTGTTGCTTAGTGAATATGCCGAAAACAAATAATATAATATTGATTTACATATAATATACCATAATACAATGTGAATATGCCATAATATACCAACAGAGATACAATGTGAATACAATGTGAATATGCCATATATATAATATACCATATTACGAATTCAAATAAAATTATTGTATTTATTTACATATAATATACCATAATACAATGTGAATATGCCAAATACAAATAATATTGATCTTGATTATGTAATTTAACTTGTTACCCATTTATATATAATATGAATCATTCATTTATAGGGTTTTTTTAACTTTGCTGCTAAGTGATGAAGAAACCTATATTTTGGTGATGGAGAACAAAAATATTGAATTTTTTGACATTTACTATACCATAATACATGGTGAAAATTTCGAATACCAATAAAATTGCGCTTTATTACGTAATTTCAGTTACAAACCATATATATATATAATATGAATCATTAATTTATAGTCCTTAAACGTTTTTACTTAGTGATGAAAAAACCTAAAATTTGGTGATGGAGAAGAAAATTATTGAATTTATTTACATATAATATACCATTATACAATGTGAATATGCCGAATACAAATAATATTGATCTTGATTATATAATTTCACTTGTTACCCATTTATATATATATGAATCATTCATTTATAGTTTTTTTTAACTTTGTTGCTTAGTGTTGAAAAACCTAAAATTTAGTGATGGAGAAACCAAAAATTTTGTGATGGAGAAGCAAATTATTAAATTTATTTACAGATAATATAACATAATACAATGTGAATATGGCGAATACAAATAATATTGATCTTGATTAGGTAATTTCATTTTTTACCATTTATACATAATATGAATCATTCATTTATAGTTTTTTTCACTTTGTTTCTTAGTGATGAAGAAACCTAAAATTTGGTGATGGAGAAGAAAATATTTTTTTTTTACCAATAATATACCTTAATACAGTGTGAATATGACAAATACAAACAAAATTGAGCTTTATTACGTAATTTCACTTATAAACCATTTTAATATAATATGAATCATTAATTTGTAGTCCTTTAACGTTCTTACTTAGTGATGAAGAAACCTAAAATTTGGCGATGAAGAAGAAAATTATTGAATTTATTTACATATAATATACCATAATACAATATGAATATGCCGAATACAAATAATAATGATCTTGATTATGTAATTCCACTTGTTACCCATTTATATATAATAAGAATAATTCATTTATAGTTTCTTCAATTTGTTGCTTAGTGATGAAGAACCCTAAAATTTGGTGATGGAAATCAAAAATATTATTTTTTTTTACATATAATATACCATAATACAATGTGAATATGGAAAATAGAAAAAAAAATTGAGCTTTATTACTTAATTTCACTTATAAACCATTTATATATAGTATGAATCATTAATTGATAGTCCTTTAACATTGTTACTTAGTGATGAAGAAACCAAAAATTTTGTGATGGAGAAGAAAATTATTGAATTTATATACATATAATATACCATAATACAATGTGAATATGCAGAATACAAATAATATTGATCATGATTATGTAATTTCACTTTTCACCCATTTATAATTAATATGAATCATTCATTTATAGTTTTTTTAACTTTGTTGCTTAGTGATGAAGAAACCTAAATTTTTGTGATGAGGAAGAAAAATATTGAATTTTTTGACATATAATATACCATAATACATTGTGAAAATTTCGAATACAAATAAAATTGAGCTTTATTACGTAATTTAATCTTATAAACCATTTATATATAATATGAATCATTAATTTATAATCCTTTAACGTTTTTACTTAGTGATGAAGAAACCTAAAATTTGGTGATGGAGAAGAAAATTATTGAATTTATTTACATATAATATACCATAATACAATGTGAATATGCCGAATACAAATAATATTGACTTTGATTATATAATTTCACCTGTTACCAATTTACATATAATATGAATCATTCATTTATAGTTTTTTCAATTTGTTGCTTAGTGATGAATGTAACACCTCAAAATTTGCCCTCCTCTCTTGGGACTAGCATTAACATATTGCATACATTTTTAGGTCATTAGGCATTGCATATTGCATATCATGTGGTTACATTGTGCAAGCCATCCTCTCAAGTCTTGATTAGAAGATGAGGAAGTCAAAGTGCAAGCCTAGGGTTTATTGACTGATCATTGGCCATCTGAGGATTGGGCAGTGAATTAGGGTTTCATGATTCTCAATGGATGTTGGTCTTCATCTTGATTGCAATAATACATCATCATCATCATGGTTGGATGTCATCAGAAGATTGAAGAAGATTCCTTGAGATTAGGGTTTTGACCACTGGTCAACCCTAATCAGTTGCATTGGGCCAATCAGGGCTTAATCAGGAGATGGGGTTTATGATGGTTATGGGGTTCATTATGTGATTATATTGAGCTAATTGAAGCTAGGGTTTCACCCTTGAGCCATTTCAGTTGAAGATTGGGGCTCAGATTGATCTATGCATTGCCAGATTTATCTATCAGATGAAAAGTCAACTGTGGTCAACTGTACATGATCTGATGGATGTGGAGGTGGAGATGAGTTGGATGCACTTCATTCATGTTGGAACAAGTGTTAAATGACATCTCAAAGCTCAAGAATGGAGAAAATCAAGTCAGGACAAAAATTGCCAAAAGTAGAAAGTGACTTGTAATTGAAGTTTCCAAAAATGGAAAGTTTTTGACCTCAAGACCACGTGTCCAAGGAAGCTTCAAATGAAAATTTGTTCAACATGAAAGTTGTAGATCTTGTTCTCACCTTTCCAAAAAGTCCAAGAACTTGAAAATCCCATGTATGGTTGGAAAATTAGGGCTCAGTGAAGTTCAAAAATGACCCATAATCAGGAGGCCATAATTTCCACATGGTTTGTCCAAATTGCAAGTTCTTTATATGCACAAACTCCATTTGACATGTACTTTCATGGTGCATAATTGGATTTTTTCGAAAGTGGTCAATGCAAAAAGTCAAATTTCAACTGGACAGTTAAATGGACCAGGGGCAAAATTGTCCAACTTTCAAAATAATTGGAATTTTTGAGTGGGGATTTTTGCAACACCTCATGAATGGTATTTGAAATGTGTTGGAATCATCACTTCATGCCTAAGGCTTGTAATTTGAGATTTGGTTTGAAAAATGAAATGGCAAAAATGGACAAAATGCAAATACATAGTGAAATTGAGATTGGCCTATCCAATGAGCATGAGACAAATGGAAACAGCTCACACATGACATTTGGATGTTGTGTGAGCTGTCAAACAGGTGGCATGAGCTGTCCTATGGAAATTCCATTTTGCCCTCACTTGGAAATTACACTTTCACTTAACAATTCCAATTAGCTAATGATGATGATTAAGCTTGGTTTAAACACACATATATATTCTTAATCACTCCCAAAACATAACAGAAAATCATTTCACCAAAATCTAGATCTGAAACCTTTCCAAATTCTCTCAAACCCTCAAGAACACCAAATCTTCAAATTCATCAATCTTCACCAATTGTGGATCAATTTGCGAATTTCTTTTCGCATTCATCTTGCCTCAATCTCTACTCCATCTGTTTTTGTGTTTCATCATCAAATACACTTGGAATTGCAACTGTCATAGCAAGGTGCTCCAATGGTGAATTCGAATTTTGAGCACTAGAAGCAACATCAATTGAAGCTAACACCTCTAATCATCTTCCTTATCCCTCTACTGCAACTGTTTGAAGGAATTAAGCACCAAGGCCACGCGAACAACACTGCCATTTCCAGGTTTGAGAAAATTCGAATCTCATGATTTGCTCCATGCTTATGTGCGTTCTATAGGTCATGTTATGTAGATTACAGTGATGTGTTTGGTTTGTGAAATAGATGACCATAGCTCACGAAATCTGGATTTGAATTTTTGTGTCCAAACCCTAGATCGATCGATTCGCATGATATAGGAATTGTTAGGTTACAATAGGTTGGTATTTGGATTGTAGAGGTTGAGACGGTTCGAACGGTTACTCATTTGCTAATTTTAGTGAAAATTTCGTGTTCTTCAAATTCTTGAAAATCTGGAAATGTTTGAGATGAAGACGAAGCCAAAACGCTGTTTGATCTTGTTTTCCGTTTGAAAATTCGAATTCTGTGTTTACCGCCCCCGCCATGCAATATTACAGAAATGCCATTGTAAATTCTATTTAATTTTAATTAATTCTTAAAAAAATCATTAACACATTAAAAAATTCATAAAAAATTGTAGAAAATTCAGAAAAATATGGAAATTTTTGTGTTGACTTCCTTGTTGACTCTAGAATTTGTTTGACCTATTGGTCAAAGTTGTGCATGGCAAAAATATTGTTTGACCTAGGCTTATTTCACATGTGTTCACATTTGATACATTTTACCATTTGGTTCATGAAATGCTCATAATGTAAAATAAATGCCTGGAAATTTTTGTGATGATTCTTGACTGATTGATGTTCATTTCCATGTAAACTTTATGAATTTTTGATACCTGGCCATTGAGTTATGAATTTTGGAACTTAGGTGTGACAATGTGTGTCACACCTCATTATGTCAACTTGATGGATTTATTTGAGTGACCTAGACTTGTTGGAATGAAATGAAATTTTGCATGATGGTTGATTAGCATGTTAAGATGCTATGTGAATTTTTGTGGAATTTTATGTGGCATTTTCAAATTGATTGGTATTTTTCATCTCTGTTGGTCAAAATTGCAAGCTTATGTGACATAGGTTGGTAGATTTGATGTGAAATGCTCCTATTGTATTGAATGATCATGAAATTTGGTAGGCTTATAATAGACACATAATGTGACATCCCTGTTTTGGTCTCATCCATTTCTTTATTGTTTTCATTGAGTTATGAATTTTTGAAGTGAGTTCATGTATTGATGTTGTGATTTGGAGCATGTAATTGTGTCTGTTTTGGTTGATTTTCATTGACATAGTTCCCTTGGTCCAATTAGGCTAAAATTTGACATGCTAGACCTTGAATATCCCCTGTTTAGGTGTAAATTATTTGAGAATTTTTGGAATTGCTTTGATGTGGATTTGAAGGCAATAGTTCTGTTTGCATGTTTGATGTTTCATTTGAATTAGTTTGCCTTGTTTTGTGCATAAAATGAACATGAGGAATGATATGGACATAGGATCAATTGTGTTTGTTCTTGTTTGACATTAATTTGAGTTTGGTTGGTGAATACCTTGCTGTTTAGGAATTTTTCTTGCCTTTGGACCCTAGGCTTAGCCTAGTGGTCTTGTTACTAATGTTTGCTTGATTTTTCAGGATCAATAGCACAGTGCACATGGAGAATGAATCAAGTTAAATGCAATTGATGTTGTTTGATGTTTGTACACTAACATAACTTTGTTTTGTAGGTTGTGAAGCTTGGGCTTGAGCCCATAGCTTGCTTTGCTGTGCATTGCTTTGTATAGTCTGATTGATTGAACTTTTGCTGTTTAGTTTTGTCTGTCTGAGTACTAACTATGTTTGACTGTTTCCAGGTACTTTTAGTTGCTCAGTTCCTTGTGAACTTTTGCTTTGCTTTGCTTAAGCAACTTGCATTGAGGTAGGTCCTCTTGACTTCATGTAGTCTGGAGACCCGGTCTGTTATTTGGCCGGGCAAATAAATGTCTGAAGTCCTCCTTAAGAGGCGATGATTGTGCTTGTTTACTTTTGTGCCAAGCAGGTAAAGTCCTCTGTGAGGCAATTGGTGGAAGTTAGGGATAAGCAATCTATCCCCCACTATTCTGTGAGTCTTCTCCTTGCTCCCATTACATGGTTGTAGCATTGAGATCCAAACCCAAGATCTTGTGCAGTGCACATTGTGTCAGAGTCTCTGAGTATAGAAGGGTTCCCCCCATTCTGGACCCATGCTCATTTGTCAGAAGCTCTCCCTGGTTAGGGATAAGTGCTGTGAGGTCTCATCCTCACTTCACCTTTCATCTGTTTCACCTTAGCCTCGTGATGGCAGGGTTAAGAGCAAACACAGCCCGTACAGATGACTTGCTGAGGCAGTCAAACCTATTGATTGAGCCCCCTTGTTTGGCTATAGTGTGTGCTCTGTGGATATCTGATTGACATGCTTGTTTGAGATGCTTGTTCTCATTTGATGTATGCTTGTATGCTTGCTTCTTTCCTGGTTAGGAGTAGCTTGCTTATGCAAGTAGGATAGAAACCTGAACTTAGGGTAACGATGCATGACAACACTAGGCTCGAGTCCAGCTCCCTAGTAGTGTGTCTTTCCCTGGTTTCTGGCTAGCAATTCAGTCCCTTTAGGGGGAACTACATCGCCCTGATCCTTGTTCCAGACGAGGTATGTAGGCAGGTGGTCGTGCGAGACCACTCCGGGCAACCTTTTTCTTTTTTTGTGTGTGTCTAATTGTTATTTGGCTGTGTGTTTTGGCTCGGATGCCGACGTAAGTCCAATGCTTGGCTGTCGGGCTCCACGTTTGCCATTTTGTGTTGTTTTGGTTCGGATGCTAACGTAATTCCACCAAGTGGTTGTCGGGCTCCATGTTTGCCATTTGTTGGTGTGTTTTGTGTTGTTTGGCGTGCGTAAGCCGAACTACAGTGGCTCTGATTCTTGTTCCAGACAAGATATGTAGGCATAAGGTGCGATACCTTATCGAGCTCCCTTCTCCTAACCCCACCTGCGTTCCCCGTGTGTGTGTGTGATGTTTTAGCAACCTATTCTTTATTTTAGAGCGTGGATCCCGTCGAGTACGACGGACGTGAGGGGTGCTAATACCTTCCCCTTGCGTAACCGACTCCCTTACCCTTTCTCTTTGGTCGCGAGACCATGCTTTTCCAGGTTTCTCTGAGCGTTTCCTTTCCCTATTTTGGGATAAATAACGCGCAGTGGCGGCTCTGTGTTGTGTTTTTATTTGAGTCCCGCCGGTTGATTTTTCGCAGGATGCGACAGCTGGCGACTCTGCTGGGGATTTAGCAAGGATGTTGACCTGTGCTGGTCCATCGTCCCTAAGCGAGCCTCTCCTAGCGTTCTAGGATTAGTTTAGGTTGCTTGTTGTGTGTTATTTATTGCATTTGTTATTCTAACCCTCCATATTTACATTAAATGTTTGCATGCATCATTCTACGCTGTTGCCGTCCTCTGTGCAGGTGGTTCCTCTGTTTGGGGTGGGTGTTCTGAGTGGGGCTAAAACCCAGGCCTGAGTATACACCTAGGATTAGTGTGGTCTCATGTCGCCTCTTTCATGTTAAGTCAACATGTGCCTGGCGGTGTGATGTACCACAAGCCGGACGAGGCTCATTTGATAGTGCTCTTCTCTGCGGATATTCCGCTTTGTTAGAGTCACTTCATTTGAGTTGTTGACTCTGGTGACCGATCATTTCCCGGATCTTTAGTTTAGACGGTTTTAAGGGAGCTACAATGGCACACCCGAAAGGGCAAACCCATTGAGTATCTCCGCCCGATTATCGAGACTATTATCCGCCTTAGGATGGCTTGTTTAGAACTTACCTGTGAGGGGAGGGTGTTTCTTTCAGATGTATGATCAGATGGATTCAGATGGTGACTTTTTGATCTGTGATTCAGAGACATATTTATAAGTCGGATTTATGGTCATTTATTGCCGAGACGCCGGAGTGCTGTCCGAGATTTATCAGTGGGGATCCGTTTATTTCAGGATTCCCTGGGCCGATTCAGATGGGGATGGTGTGTCTGCTCAGAGACCAGTGATGATGATGATGTATCTGTCTTCCGTTTATTTCGGAACCCGTGGGTCAGAATTGTGATTGTTTGTTCCTCAGATGGTTATGATCAGTTCAGAAACCAGATTCAGTGCAGATGATCAGATGGCTTAGAGGATGGCAACGCATTGCATTCATTCATCAGCATCATTACATCTTGCATTATTTGCATCTAACCCATGTTTACCCATATGCAGGGACATTTTGGATTGATATCCTGGTTGAGAGACTTTCTGCTCAGACATGAGGACCGGCCGGAAGAACAACATTGCCTACAGTTTTTTCGATCCAGAGATTGGTGTGCTGAAGGATATGATAGCATTGATTACACCCGACCATGTGGGGATGTTTCGGGAGGCATACGGTGGTATCCTGAAGATGGTTTTCAGATTTACTGATAGTGATAGGAGTGCCATTCATACCCTTCTCCAGTTCTATGACCCAGGTCTAAGATGTTTCGTATTTCCAGACTATTTGTTGGGACCTCTGATGGAGGATTATGTTAGCATCCTGGGTATTCAGATCCGAGATCAGATTCCTTTCCATGTCACCAGAGCGGAGCCAGATATCCTTGGGATTTCCCGTGCTCTTTATTTGAGTCCGGAAATGGTCAAGGAGGGTTTGAAGGAAAAGGGGAAGTTACCTGGATTTCATTTGAGTTTCTTGGAGGCTAATACCAAGGAACATGCTGCTATGGGTAACTGGAAGACGGTGTGCGCATTGATTGCTGTGAGCATTTATGGGATTGTTCTATTTCCTAATCAGAAGAATTTTGTGGACCATAATGCTATCAGATTGTTCATGCAGAGAAACCCTATTCCTACTCTGATTGGAGATGTTTACTATTCAGTGCATAACAGGAATGAGAAGAGGCGTGGTGGCTTGATCAGATGCTGTTCTCAGTTACTCTTCAAATGGTTCATGGGGTATTTGCCTTCTCGAGGTGCCTTCGTTCAGATTGATCCTAGTGTCAAGTGGTCCTTCAGGTTGATGGGTCTGCGGGCTGATGATATTTCTTGGACTCATAACGGTTTGGTTGGAAGAGACTTTATATGTAGTTGCGGGAGTCTACCTAATGTGCCTTTGGTGGGAGTTCAGGGTTGCATCAATTACAACCCAACGCTTCTTAGGAGACATATGGGGTTTGCTATAGAGGGTCCTCCCCTCGGGCGAGAGATCCAGGAGTCCTTCTATTTCCCGATTGACGGTAACCAGACCAAGCTGAGGCAGGTATTGGATGAGTGGCGAGATATCCAGAAGAAGGGTAAGGTTCCTTATGGGAAAGTCAACTGTCGGTATTTTCCTTTGTTTGAAGATTGGTTGCGAAAGAGGATTGAGGTTACATTTCTACCATTTCCTGGAGG
Organism: Lathyrus oleraceus; assembly: GCF_024323335.1. NCBI lineage: Eukaryota > Viridiplantae > Streptophyta > Magnoliopsida > Fabales > Fabaceae > Lathyrus > Lathyrus oleraceus. The sequence continues at coordinate 538,914,567 of NC_066585.1, read as the reverse complement.
TGATTTGGGGTGTCCTATGATTGAGGGTACAAGTTCTTCTGTCAGCATGGAAGAATTCCTCGAGATGAAGAGGGCCAGAGACCAGTTACTTGCAGAGAAAGCTGAATTGGAGAGAAGTGTTGCTCATTTTCAGGCAGCTAATCAGGAGATCAAAGTGAGGATGGAAGATCGAGACAAACGACACGCCATGGAGGCCAAGCGCTTTGAGATGGATACAGCCTACTATGGGAAGATCAGTCAGGCTTTAGCATCGTCCAACCGGGAGCATGACATCACTAAGGATAAGCTGTTCAGAGCATTGAAAGTCATTGAAGATGAGAAGAGAAGGCAAATCCTAGTGAGGGATCAGAGAGATGAGAGAGCCAGAGTCCTCGCTGCAGAATGGGAAGCGGAGAAAGCAAAGATCAAGGCTGAGAGAGATCATTACGTGGCGGAGAGAGACCACTACTTCAGGCAGATGAAGATTCATCAGAAGGAAGTTGGGAGACTGCAGCAAGAGAATACAGAGCTCAGGTTCGCCGCAGAGTTCGCGAGGATGGAAGACGAGATAGGGCCACCTGTGGGACCCTCATCCAGTTAGATCTTTCATTTGTGTTGGATTACCGTCAGGCCTGTTGACGGCATCTACTTGCTTGTATTTCTTTCCTATTCTGGAGGATTGTATTTGATTTTATCTGACTTGATGTATGACTATGGCACTGTTTGTGCACTTTTTGCTATGTGATGGTATTTTTCATTCAGTGATTGGTTTTCAAGCTTTATTTGCTTTACTGTATGCACTCACACAAGCACACACATGGTTGGGGGTATCATGCTAAATCACATATCTCCGATCTGCACGATGAAATCAAAGGCTGAATATCAGAATATTAATGCCGGATTATTATTCTCAATGATGCCAGGATCGAGAGACAAAGTGTCCTTCATATGGATAGGCACTGCATCCATGCATTGATCATAATAACCTGTGTTTTATTTTGCAGGTATTTGTTACTAATGTGCTTGTTTGTGACAGGAATCATTGCTCGCGCTCGAAGAACAGTACCTTTGCACTCAACGCGCCCTCACAGATATTATACCCGAAGAAATACTCCCAGACTCATGGAGCTTCCCAGTGCAGATATGCTTGAACTGAAAGACAAGATGAACGAGCTGATCAATATAATGCAAGGCTTTGCAATTGGTCAGAAGGCTCTGGCAGATAAAGTTGAGAAACTCGAGCGGGTTTCCGCAGCAAACAGTGGGGTTAACCTGGATGGAGTCTCCAACCAGGGGCAGGGATCTCGAGACGGCGGAAAGAGAACAACTGTGGGTCTCGTGAATAATGCTGGTGCTGCTGGTCAACCAGTGCCGAGTCAGAATCAGAAGGACAATTTTGTGCCTCCGTTTTATGGGTTTGATGAAGACCAGGAGGAGGACAGAGAGGCTGACCAGTTCTCGATGCAGAATGAACCTTTTGTGCCTTACAACGTTCCTCCTCAGAACAAGGAAATTCAGCTGCTGGCTGAGAAAATCAAGGTGCTGGAGAGTTATGCCACTCCCGGGGTGGTGAATATGTCTAACATGGGGCTGGTTGATGGGATTGTGATCCCACAGAAGTTCAAGGCGCCCAGTTTTGACAAATACAATGGGAGTTCATGTCCGGAGACTCATCTGCAAGCCTTTGTCCGCAAGATCTCTGCATACACTACAGATCAAAAGCTTTGGATGTACTTTTTCCAAGACAGTCTGTCTGGAGGATCCTTGGAATGGTATACCAAGCTGAAATCTTCTGATATCAAGAGCTGGCAAGATCTTGGCGATGCCTTCTTTAAACAGTATCAGTTCAATGCTGATATGGCCCCGAGTCGTACCCAGCTGCAGGGTATGTCTCAGAAGAATAACGAAGGATTTAAAGAGTACGCTCAGAGGTGGAGGGAATTGGCTGCCAGAGTTCAACCTCCATTGGTGGACAGAGAGATGTCTGATCTCTTCATGGGTACCCTGCAAGGGGTTTTTGCTGAAAGAATGGTGGGTTGTCCCGTTACCAACTTTGCCGATATTGTGGTGGCTGGGGAGAGAATTGAAAGTTGGCTGAAAATGGGGAAATACAAGGTAATGCTTCGTCATCAGGATCGAAGAAGCCCTTCGGAAATGGCCAACGCAAGAACGAGGGTGAATCGAGTGTTGTATATGCCCAGAGGGGATACGGTAGGGATCATTACTACCAGCATACTGCTGCAGTAACCATCCCTGCTGGTAATCAGTCAGTCCGACAGCAACGTCAGCCACCTCAACAGAGAGCCGGGTACCAGGGGAAAGGAAAAGGGGTTGATCGCCATTTCGACAAGCCGCCCGTGACATATGCTGTTCTGTTCAAAAAGCTGATGGATCTTGGGTTGGTACAGCCGAGGGCGATGGTTCCGATGAGAACAGATCAGAGGCCTCCTAACTATGATGAGAACGCCCAGTGTGAATTTCATTCTGGAACACCGGGGCATAACATTGAGGGCTGTAGAGCATTCAAGAATGTTGTCCAGGATCTGGTAGACTCCAAAGCAATCAATTTTGCTCCATCTCCCAATGTTAATGCCAATCCAATGCCGGCACATGGTCAGGCGATGGTGAGTGCAATTGCTGAAGATTCGGATCACGCCTGTGCGGTAGGTGGAGAAACTGACAGTGACTGCAAGTTTGATGGTTGGATAAAGCCGTGCGTACCAGGAAGCTGGGAGGCTTAAAAAGATCAGCACTGACACTCGTCCGGAAGAGTAATATTTCTTGTTTTCAGTTTATTTGCATGAAAGCCATACGTGTTGCCCGACACGTAATGGTCCATTGTAAGGGCCACATCATGTTTAAAATCTGCAAATTCTGCATAATGAATAAAAGGATGTTTTTCAGTCAAAAAGCGGTGTTCCTTGTTTTTCATTTATTTTCGCAGTTTAAAAACAAATAAAAATGGCAATGTTTGTTTTCATTTTTCTTTTTGATTTGTTTCGTCCCAAAGTCGAAAAATAATTCTCCGGATCTCGTTGACAACAATTTGGTTACCCCTCATATGACTTCGACAAACCGAGCTATCATGCCGAAGAATAAGGCGAAGAAGATTGTGATCTGCTGGAATCAGCCAGGTTGTCGAAACAAGAGGAGAAGGTGATTCAGACGCGTGAAGAGCGAGTTGAGGTTGTTATTCCAAGCACCATCGAGGTCAGGAAGGAAAAATTGGAGCCGCTTCAGAGGCGAATCGAGAACAGAATGGTAGCCTTGATGAAAGAACATGTGGATACCTTTGCCTGGTCATGTCAGGGTATGCCAGGGACGGATACCGACGTTGTTGAGCACAAGCTACCATGGAGAGAAGACTGTCCTCTAAAGAAGCAGAGTGCCAGTGCCGTGTATCAAAGTGACTTTGTTTCATGATGTGATTCATCGTGAAGTTGAATGATATGCTATGACATGATAGCAAAGTCCCAAACAGAAGAGGGGCATCTGGCAGACCGGGGCAAGTCGGTTGACCAGTTGAGACAATTCAAGCTAAGGTTGAATTCGAATCAGTGCACTATCAGAGTGTGGGGCCGGTAAGCCGATGGGGTTCATTGTAAGAGAGGAATCGAGGTTGATCCTGCTAAAAAAAATAAAATAATAATAATAATAAAAAAAATGCCTGAACCGAGAACGGAAAGGAGATTCGTGGTTTCTTAGATAGATTGAACTACCTGTCATGGTTCACATCTCATCTAACAGCCACGTGCGAACCTATATTCAAGCCATTGAAAAAAAAATTTAAACGGTCAGGTGAAATAATGATTGCCAAGGGGCATTGAAAAATTAAAGAATGAGTTGCAGGAGCCTCTGATTCCGATGCCTCCTGTGGAGGGAAGACCGTTACTTCTGTACCTGACAGCCTTCGAGGGGTCTACGAGGTGAAGTGGGTCAGCATGACGAGTCTTGTCGAAAAGAGCATGCAATTTACCTTAGCAAAAAGTTTACCGACTGTGAAACGATACATTCGCTGTTCGAGAAAACTTGATGTACTTTGGCATAGGCTGCTCGCCGACTGAGACAGTGTATGCTGGTTCATACCACTTTGTGGATTTCGAGATGGATCTGATCAGGTAGATTTCTGAAAGAGCCAGCAATGACCGGACGGGTTGCGAAAGGGCCAGTGATCTTGATTGAATGCGATATTCGATATATCTCTCAGAAAGCAATCAAGGGGAGTGTATTGTCTGATTACCTTGCCCAGCAACCCGTTGAGGATTATCAACCAAGGAAGTTTGAGTTCCCTGATGAGGACATCTCGAGGTGCTCTAATCGAAAGATTGAGAGTAACCGATCCCGGAGGAGGGGTCTGACCCTGAATCCGAACGGATTCTGATGTCTGATGGGGAGGTTAAGGTGAATGAGCTTTTGTTGCCCGGATAACGTTTGAATACACCGATGGTGTGATTGAGTATGGAGCTTGTATCCTGGGTATCGAACATCGGTACGCACATCTACTGGGGAAACTCCTTTCTCATTGGTATATGGGATGGAGGCTGTATTACCTGTTGAGGTTCAGATTCCCTCTTTGAGAGTCCTGATGGACGTGAAGTTGCAAGAGGCTGAATGGGTAAGGACCCGATATGAAGAGTTGAGCCTGATTGAGGAGAAGAGGCTAGCAGCCATTTGTCATGGGCAGTTATACCAGCAAAGGATGAAGCGTGCTTTTGACAAGAAGGTGCGACCTCGGGTATATCACGTAGGTGATATGGTGCTGAAAAGGATCCTTCCTCCTCAAAACGATCGAAGGGGCAAATGGACACCAAATTATGAAGGTCCATTCGTGGTTAAGAAGGTTTTCTCTGGTGGAGCCTTGTTGCTAACGACCATGGATGGCGAGGATTTTCCATCCCCTGTGAATGCGGACGCAGTTAAAAAATACTTCGTGTAAATTGACCCGCTGGACGAAAAGAATAAAATAGTCTAGGCAAAAATGGGCATCCCGACGAACCAAAAACAGAAAGAAAGGTTCGGGCAAAAATTAGGGATAAAATGAAAAATGTACACCCGGCAAGTCGAAAACCTGGAAAGGCGACTTGGGCGAAAAAGGGTATCCCGGTGGACTGAAAACCCGAAAGGGCGGTCCAGGCAAAAAGAGGGATTGAAACGAACAACTGCGTCCAGCATGATCGTTTGCGCTTTGGTTAAAGCATCATGGATAATACCCGGTAGGGATCAATCAGAATCGTCTTGTTCAGAAGGCAGAAAGAACGGAGAGTCTGAGGACATATGGGGTGTAACCGAGTTGGAACTCGATGAGATCACGGGTTTCACATTGCCATTAGGATAGATTTTTCCTTTTGCGCAATTACCTCTTTTCAGGAATTGCTTCCTTTGTATTGCTCATTTGAGCCACACTTTTCAAATCAATAAAATGCATATTCAGTCAAATAATTTTTGTTTTTGTCTTTCATTACCGCTTTGATTGCAAAAACATCCGATTATTTTGATAAAGAATTTGGCATTTTAAGACATACAGGTTCCTTCCAATGCATGTTTATAAGATTGAAAGCTTGAAATCTTATTTGGAAGGTTGAGTGACCCAAGTGTTGAAATCTTGACATGCCTGGGGCACGGTTTTATCTAACGATCTGTTTTGCAGGAACTGTTAGATATTTTTCACTCACTTGCAGGTTGTGATGTGGGAGCTTTGTAACAAATCCCCAGAGAATTCGCTCAAGAACGAAGATATGTGGGGAAATGATGCGAAGACGTTGCGACGTACGACGATCCTTGATGATATCAAGAAGACTCTTCAAAGTCGGAAGACTTGAAAGTATGTAATCCCCCGCAGAGTCCGATCAGGGACGAGAGTATAAAGAAGCAGGGCGAGACGTCGAGACGTTCGAAGACCTTTGAAATTAACCAAGAAGACTCTTCAAAGTCGGAAAGTTGAAAAGTATGTATAAGTCCCAGGAGTACGCTTTCCGTCGAGCGCGGCGCGATCTTGGAATACAAGATGATGGAGCAGAAAAGGTCCAGAAGAGTCTGGGAATTCTCAAAAGTGGAAAGCTGATACGAGTTTGGGAGGTGGATATCATGGTTCGACGAGTCGACGGGTGTTCTGTACCAACTTTTCTCATTTCCCCAGCGGGATCCCCAAGCAGAATTAAAGGACCAAATCCCTAGCAGATCAAGGTCTGTGGGTTCCCCAGCCGAGTCAGGATGGTTATCCCCGGCAGGTTTAAACGGTGTTTCCTCAGCAGCCAGGCCTGAAGGTTGCTACTCCCCGAGTGGAGCGGGTTTCAATGAAATATATCTCCAGCAGTGTTCAATCTTACCGGTGGATTGAACAAGTTCCCGTAGCGGACGGATTTGCATCCCCAGCTGAGTTAATTCTACCTATGGATTGCATGGGTAATCCCCAGCGGAGTAGCATTCGTTTTCCCTAGCAGGGTCGGGATGGTTATCCCCAGCAGGTGTCAAATTGATGCTTCCCCAGTCACCAGGCCTGGAGATTGCTATTTCCCCGGCAGAGTATCTATGAGCATTTCCCCAGAGAAGTCGTCAGGTATCTGTGAGGGTTTTCCGAAGCAGAGTCGGGATTGATATTCCCCAGCAAGTCGAAGACTGTTGTATCCCCACCGAGTGTTGGTGGTGCTTATCCCCGGCAGTTTCTCGAGAGGATTGGGTGCAAAGGAGGTTCTTCCCAGCAAGGGTTGCCTATTTCCCAGCAGCAGTGCTATTCCCCAGCAGGGTGGAATCGGAGTATTGACGAGTTCCTCAGCGGAGTGTCTCATGCTCCCCAGAAGAGTCCCTTGAGGGGGATGTTTTACTTTTTATGCATTCATCATGTAAAAAATAACATGGCATATTGCATAGAAAAATAAATAATCGCGTAGCATTTCCATGATTATGGAGCATTACGCAGAAAAAATCAACCATGCATCATTGCAAAGTGAAAGCTAGTCTCAAGCCGTGGTTACCGTTTGAGAAGTGGTTCTTGCCAGACAGTGAAGGTGTTGCTCCGAGGAGTTTAGCCTCACGATTAGATCAAAGGTATTTCCCCAGTAGTGCGATACTGGAGGAGGGTTCTGTCGTGCGAGACAGGTGGTGAAGATGTTACTCTGAGGAGTTTAGCATCAGGACGTCGGATCAGCGAAGTTCCCCAGTAGTGTGATACTGGAGGAGATTTGTTTTTCCGTCGGACAGAGATGGAGATAAGATTAGAAGACGTTTGCGATCAGCGCAAATTTCGGGGTTCAAGTGGAGAAAAGGAAGTGCTGAGGCATTTTCTGGGGTTCAAACGAAGATTGGAGTTGAAGATTGTATCCGGGATGAGGTCCTTGGGATTATCTTCTGTTCATGTGTCACCTTAGACTCCGGCTGAGGCCAATGGAGGTCGTTGTAGGTGTCTTCTGAGGAAGAGATACGCATGCTACCTTCCTTTTGTGAAGGTTTACCCTCTGACATGTCGCCCTCAGAGTGGTTTGGTGTTATTTCCGTCGTTGCCAGCGGAATTATCACGAGAGAATGGAGAAAAGAAATGTTGAGGCATGTTCTGGGGTTCAAATGGAGAAAAGGAGATGTTGCGACATTTTCTGGAGAACGGGGTTCATATTGGCGATCGCGAGTTATCGTCAGGCGACTGGGGTTCAAATCGGAGAATGGGGTTCATTATTTTGGCAAACAGGGGAACGGGGTTCAAATGCGGTGATCCGAGGATCATTTGCGCAAGAGAAAATTTCGGGGTTCAAGAAAATGAAAAAAGCAGAGCAGAGAAAATTTCGGGGTTCAAGAAAATGAAAAAAGCAAAGAAGAGAAAATTGCGGGGTTCAAGAAAAGGGAAAAAAAGAAGAGAATAATAATCCCGAGTGGAGGTGGTATTCAAACCATGGTTATCCCTGTGTTACCATTTATTTTGGTATCTAGGTCGACGTTTCTTGTTTCGGTGATCAGGCCGACTTTTTCCGTACCAGACGGATTTTCTTTCAGAGATTGTGTTCTTCGCCGATTCTGGCAGGCGTTGTTAATTGTTTTCCCATCAGAGTGCAAATTGTTCGTCTGTTCTTGGTATTCAATCACTCTTCATCCTGATCATCTGAAAGCCGAGGCTATTCATATCGATAGGTTCACAGTGGATTGAATAGGGGCAGCTGTAACACCTCAAAATTTGCCCTCCTCTCTTGGGACTAGCATTAACATATTGCATACATTTTTAGGTCATTAGGCATTGCATATTGCATATCATGTGGTTACATTGTGCAAGCCATCCTCTCAAGTCTTGATTAGAAGATGAGGAAGTCAAAGTGCAAGCCTAGGGTTTATTGACTGATCATTGGCCATCTGAGGATTGGGCAGTGAATTAGGGTTTCATGATTCTCAATGGATGTTGGTCTTCATCTTGATTGCAATAATACATCATCATCATCATGGTTGGATGTCATCAGAAGATTGAAGAAGATTCCTTGAGATTAGGGTTTTGACCACTGGTCAACCCTAATCAGTTGCATTGGGCCAATCAGGGCTTAATCAGGAGATGGGGTTTATGATGGTTATGGGGTTCATTATGTGATTATATTGAGATAATTGAAGCTAGGGTTTCACCCTTGAGCCATTTCAGTTGAAGATTGGGGCTCAGATTGATCTATGCATTGCCAGATTTATCTATCAGATGAAAAGTCAACTATGGTCAACTGTACATGATCTGATGGATGTGGAGGTGGAGATGAGTTGGATGCACTTCATTCATGTTGGAACAAGTGTTAAATGACATCTCAAAGCTCAAGAATGGAGAAAATCAAGTCAGGACAAAAATTGCCAAAAATAGAAAGTGACTTGTAATTGAAGTTTCCAAAAATGGAAAGTTTTTGACCTCAAGACCACGTGTCCAAGGAAGATTCAAATGAAAATTTGTTCAACATGAAAGTTGTAGATCTTGTTCTCACCTTTCCAAAAAGTCCAAGAACTTGAAAATCCCATGTATGGTTGGAAAATTAGGGCTCAGTGAAGTTCAAAAATGACCCATAATCAGGAGGCCATAATTTCCACATGGTTTGTCCAAATTGCAAGTTCTTTATATGCACAAACTCCATTTGACATGTACTTTCATGGTGCATAATTGGATTTTTTCGAAAGTGGTCAATGCAAAAAGTCAAATTTCAACTGGACAGTTAAATGGACCAGGGGCAAAATTGTCCAACTTTCAAAATAATTGGAATTTTTGAGTGGGGATTTTTGCAACACCTCATGAATGGTATTTGAAATGTGTTGGAATCATCACTTCATGCCTAAGGCTTGTAATTTGAGATTTGGTTTGAAAAATGAAATGGCAAAAATGGACAAAATGCAAATACATAGTGAAATTGAGATTGGCCTATCCAATGAGCATGAGACAAATGGAAACAGCTCACACATGACATTTGGATGTTGTGTGAGCTGTCAAACAGGTGGCATGAGCTGTCCTATGGAAATTCCATTTTGCCCTCACTTGGAAATTACACTTTCACTTAACAATTCCAATTAGCTAATGATGATGATTAAGCTTGGTTTAAACACACATATATATTCTTAATCACTCCCAAAACATAACAGAAAATCATTTCACCAAAATCTAGATCTGAAACCTTTCCGAATTCTCTCAAACCCTCAAGAACACCAAATCTTCAAATTCATCAATCTTCACCAATTGTGGATCAATTTGCGAATTTCTTTTCGCATTCATCTTGCCTCAATCTCTACTCCATCTGTTTTTGTGTTTCATCATCAAATACACTTGGAATTGCAATTGTCATAGCAAGGTGCTCCAATGGTGAATTCGAATTTTGAGCACTAGAAGCAACATCAATTGAAGCTAACACCTCTAATCATCTTCCTTATCCCTCTACTGCAACTGTTTGAAGGAATTAAGCACCAAGGCCACGCGAACAACACTGCCATTTCCAGGTTTGAGAAAATTCGAATCTCATGATTTGCTCCATGCTTATGTGCGTTCTATAGGTCATGTTATGTAGATTACAGTGATGTGTTTGGTTTGTGAAATAGATGACCATAGCTCACGAAATCTGGATTTGAATTTTTGTGTCCAAACCCTAGATCGATCGATTCGCATGATATAGGAATTGTTAGGTTACAATAGGTTGGTATTTGGATTGTAGAGGTTGAGACGGTTCGAACGGTTACTCATTTGCTAATTTTAGTGAAAATTTCGTGTTCTTCAAATTCTTGAAAATCTGGAAATGTTTGAGATGAAGACGAAGCCAAAACGCTGTTTGATCTTGTTTTCCGTTTGAAAATTCGAATTCTGTGTTTACCGCCCCCGCCATGCAATATTACAGAAATGCCATTGTAAATTCTATTTAATTTTAATTAATTCTTAAAAAAATCATTAACACATTAAAAAATTCATAAAAAATTGTAGAAAATTCAGAAAAATATGGAAATTTTTGTGTTGACTTCCTTGTTGACTCTAGAATTTGTTTGACCTATTGGTCAAAGTTGTGCATGGCAAAAATATTGTTTGACCTAGGCTTATTTCACATGTGTTCACATTTGATACATTTTACCATTTGGTTCATGAAATGCTCATAATGTAAAATAAATGCCTGGAAATTTTTGTGATGATTCTTGACTGATTGATGTTCATTTCCATGTAAACTTTATGAATTTTTGATACCTGGCCATTGAGTTATGAATTTTGGAACTTAGGTGTGACAATGTGTGTCACACCTCATTATGTCAACTTGATGGATTTATTTGAGTGACCTAGACTTGTTGGAATGAAATGAAATTTTGCATGATGGTTGATTAGCATGTTAAGATGCTATGTGAATTTTTGTGGAATTTTATGTGGCATTTTCAAATTGATTGGTATTTTTCATCTCTGTTGGTCAAAATTGCAAGCTTATGTGACATAGGTTGGTAGATTTGATGTGAAATGCTCCTATTGTATTGAATGATCATGAAATTTGGTAGGCTTATAATAGACACATAATGTGACATCCCTGTTTTGGTCTCATCCATTTCTTTATTGTTTTCATTGAGTTATGAATTTTTGAAGTGAGTTCATGTATTGATGTTGTGATTTGGAGCATGTAATTGTGTCTGTTTTGGTTGATTTTCATTGACATAGTTCCCTTGGTCCAATTAGGCTAAAATTTGACATGCTAGACCTTGAATATCCCCTGTTTAGGTGTAAATTATTTGAGAATTTTTGGAATTGCTTTGATGTGGATTTGAAGGCAATAGTTCTGTTTGCATGTTTGATGTTTCATTTGAACTAGTTTGCCTTGTTTTGTGCATAAAATGAACATGAGGAATGATATGGACATAGGATCAATTGTGTTTGTTCTTGTTTGACATTAATTTGAGTTTGGTTGGTGAATACCTTGCTGTTTAGGAATTTTTCTTGCCTTTGGACCCTAGGCTTAGCCTAGTGGTCTTGTTACTAATGTTTGCTTGATTTTTCAGGATCAATAGCACAGTGCACATGGAGAATGAATCAAGTTAAATGCAATTGATGTTGTTTGATGTTTGTACACTAACATAACTTTGTTTTGTAGGTTGTGAAGCTTGGGCTTGAGCCCATAGCTTGCTTTGCTGTGCATTGCTTTGTATAGTCTGATTGATTGAACTTTTGCTGTTTAGTTTTGTCTGTCTGAGTACTAACTATGTTTGACTGTTTCCAGGTACTTTTAGTTGCTCAGTTCCTTGTGAACTTTTGCTTTGCTTTGCTTAAGCAACTTGCATTGAGGTAGGTCCTCTTGACTTCATGTAGTCTGGAGACCCGGTCTGTTATTTGGCCGGGCAAATAAATGTCTGAAGTCCTCCTTAAGAGGCGATGATTGTGCTTGTTTACTTTTGTGCCAAGCAGGTAAAGTCCTCTGTGAGGCAATTGGTGGAAGTTAGGGATAAGCAATCTATCCCCCACTATTCTGTGAGTCTTCTCCTTGCTCCCATTACATGGTTGTAGCATTGAGATCCAAACCCAAGATCTTGTGCAGTGCACATTGTGTCAGAGTCTCTGAGTATAGAAGGGTTCCCCCCATTCTGGACCCATGCTCATTTGTCAGAAGCTCTCCCTGGTTAGGGATAAGTGCTGTGAGGTCTCATCCTCACTTCACCTTTCATCTGCTTCACCTTAGCCTCGTGATGGCAGGGTTAAGAGCAAACACAGCCCGTACAGATGACTTGCTGAGGCAGTCAAACCTATTGATTGAGCCCCCTTGTTTGGCTATAGTGTGTGCTCTGTGGATATCTGATTGACATGCTTGTTTGAGATGCTTGTTCTCATTTGATGTATGCTTGTATGCTTGCTTCTTTCCTGGTTAGGAGTAGCTTGCTTATGCAAGTAGGATAGAAACCTGAACTTAGGGTAACGATGCATGACAACACTAGGCTCGAGTCCAGCTCCCTAGTAGTGTGTCTTTCCCTGGTTTCTGGCTAGCAATTCAGTCCCTTTAGGGGGAACTACATCGCCCTGATCCTTGTTCCAGACGAGGTATGTAGGCAGGTGGTCGTGCGAGACCACTCCGGGCAACCTTTTTCTTTTTTTGTGTGTGTCTAATTGTTATTTGGCTGTGTGTTTTGGCTCGGATGCCGACGTAAGTCCAATGCTTGGCTGTCGGGCTCCACGTTTGCCATTTTGTGTTGTTTTGGTTCGGATGCTAACGTAATTCCACCAAGTGGTTGTCGGGCTCCATGTTTGCCATTTGTTGGTGTGTTTTGTGTTGTTTGGCGTGCGTAAGCCGAACTACAGTGGCTCTGATTCTTGTTCCAGACAAGATATGTAGGCATAAGGTGCGATACCTTATCGAGCTCCCTTCTCCTAACCCCACCTGCGTTCCCCGTGTGTGTGTGTGTGATGTTTTAGCAACCTATTCTTTATTTTAGAGCGTGGATCCCGTCGAGTACGACGGACGTGAGGGGTGCTAATACCTTCCCCTTGCGTAACCGACTCCCTTACCCTTTCTCTTTGGTCGCGAGACCATGCTTTTCCAGGTTTCTCTGAGCGTTTCCTTTCCCTATTTTGGGATAAATAACGCGCAGTGGCGGCTCTGTGTTGTGTTTTTATTTGAGTCCCGCCGGTTGATTTTTCGCAGGATGCGACAATGAAGAAACCTAAAATTTGGTGATAGAGATCAAAAATATTAATTTTTTTTACATATAATATACCATAATACAGTGTGAATATGACAAATACAAATAAAATTGAGCTTTATTACGCAATTTCACTTATAAACCATTTATATATAATATGAATCATTAATTGATAGTCCTCTAACATTGTTACTTAGTGATGAAGAAACCAAAAATTTGGTGATGGAGAAGTAAATTATTGAATTTATTTACATATAATATACCATAATAGAATGTGAATATGCAGAATACAAATAGTATTGATCTTGATTATGTAATTTCACTATTTCCCCATTTATATATAATATGAATCATTCATTTATAGTTTTTTTTTAACTTTGTTGCTTAGTGATGAAGAAACCTAAATTTTGGTGATGGAGAAGAAAAATATTGAATTTTTTGACATATAATATACCATAATACATTGTAAAAAATTTGAATACAAATAAAATTGAGCTTTATTACGTAATTTCACTTATAAACCATTTATATATAATATGAATCATTAATTTATAATCCTTTAACGTTTTTACTTAGTGATGAAGAAACCTAAAATTTGGTGATGGAGAAGAAAATTATTGAATTTATTTACATATAATGTACCCCAATGCAATGTGAATATGCCGAATACAAATAATATTGATCTTGATTACATAATTTCACTTGTTACCAATTTATATATAATATGAATCATTCATTTATAGTTTTTTCAATTTGTTGCTTATTGATGAAGAAACCAAAACCTTGGTGATGGATTTCAAAAATATTACATTTTTTACATATAATATACCATAATACAATGTGAATATGACAAATACAAAACAATTTGAGCTTTATTACGTAATTTCACTTATAAAACATTTATATATTGTAATATCCCATATTCCCTTAAATGCTCAATTAGTTGTCAGTTGAGATCAATTGAGTTCCTGTGTACTATATCTTTTGTTAGTTGTAACAATTGGAGTTCCTATGTGCTCTAAATGTTGTCAATTGGGACCAATAGAGTAACCAGTGAACTCTGAAGAGATTAATTATTAATAAAAGCGACAGACCAATATTAATAAGTACAATAGAGGACATTTTTGGTAACATTAATAATCGGTCAATTGGTACTGGAAGATAAAATATCAATTGGGATATTTTTACTACTACCTAATATTATAATATATATGTAGTATATGTTATAATTGTGTGGTGGATAAGAAGATAGGAAAGGAAAGGATAAGAATAAGAAGAGTAGGTAGGGAAGTAGAGAGATATCAGAAAGAAAAGAAAGAAAGGGAAGAGGAAAAGAGGAAAAGAGGAAAAGAGGAAAAGGAAGAAGAGAAGAAGAGGAAGGAAACCACCACCACTAGTATCATGTCATCTTCTTCATCATCTTGTTCTCACCATCTTCATCAATCATGAGGTGAGTTCTTAGATAGATTTAGCCTTTGGGGGAAAATAACCTATGTTTGGGGGTTAGGATTTGTGTGAATTTCTGATGAACTTGTTGTGTTCATACTCCTCATCCATGCTATGTGTTGATATCATGTTGTTGTTGTTGAAATTGTGATACTTGGGTGTTTAATTTTGATGTGTTTTGTCGTTGAAGTTATGGAGGTTAATCACATGAATTTATAACAATATAAGTTATTCATGAAATATTCCATGAATCATGAGTCAACCATGTTTTCAATGATTATGGTGTTGTTGTAATTGAACATGGTTGTTGAGGTTGTTAAGAACATGTGTATGAGGTTGAGGAATCCTTGAGTGTTGGTTGGTTGTTGAAGAATCATGTTATGTGAAAGGAAAATAAAAGAAGAGTTATTTAAGGAAAAGAAGTGGAGTTATTTAAGGAAAGAAGTTGGAATTTTCACATATTCGTCCTTCCAATCAATCAATTGGTTTAGTGAAATTTTTGAGAGAAATTCTCATTCAATCGATTGATTCATTTGATCAATCTATTGACATGAATTAATTATTTGATGAATTAAAATATGTCACCAATGGGGTTCAAACCCGGGACATCCTTGGAATTGTATAAGCCTTACCACTAGGCCAACGATGTTGTTGTTGAATACTTATGCAATGAATAAATATTAATCTAAATCTTGATTAAGATAGATTAATGAATTAATTGAGTGGTATAACTCCGTTTTGGACACGGACGGATGCGTTAGAAGGATAACGTAAAGGGCTATTATTATTGTTCCATGTCATAAAATATCATGTGATTGATAAATGCTATGAATTATATTATGATGAATGTTAAACATTGTTGATATGTTTGATTGTGAAATTACATGATTAAAAACCTTACAAAGATGAGTGAGGAAACCTAGGAGAATAACTTGATTAATAACTTAGAAATATAATCTAGGTTATGGAACATGTGTGATATATGTATGAAAATACGGTATTCATTCGTACGACGCTTATGTGAGGTCGTGGACGAATTGTTGCCATGATTGAGAATGAGACGCATTGTATGGAACATGCCATGTTATTATATGTGTATTATGGTGAATGAAGTCACCAGTGATTGATGAATTTTGTTATGGTTCATGGAACCGATGATTGTGGAACCAAACATGTATTCAGAATGTGTGTTTTTCTATGATGGTACACATCTCTATTGGTATGCTTAAACGTGTAAGCATTGGGATGTGAGACCAATGATTCGAGCCTCAATTGGGTTTGAGCCCCAACCATGGCGGACATGGGGGAAAGGTGGACACCTAAGTGGGTTAGAGTCCCATACGGTGAAAGATACTCAAAGTGGGTTCGAGTCCCATACGAGTGATGGTTCTTAAAAGTGGGTTCGAGTCCCATAGGGGAACCTGATATCCACCGCGAAAGTCGGATCATACGAGCATGCATGAACCGGGCCTGGCTTAGACGTAAGTCCGTTCGGGAATTGATGTGTCGTGATCTGAATAATGATCGTGGTTGAGTTATGAGAACTCAGATGCATGTTGCCATACAATTGCGAGATAATTCCCCATCGCTCAAGTCTTCGTACCCTTGTTGACTTGAGTTGGATATGAGTTGAATATTGATTAGAAAACCCTGTAGAGCCGAGTGGACCCATAGGATAAGAGAACTCACTGAGATTATTATCTCATCCCATTATTGTTGTTATTTTTCAGGAAATCCTTACAGGTTGAATCTATGAGAAGCTGTTATGGATGTTTCAAGGGATGCTGTTTATCATGATCTTCCGCTATGGAGTTGTGTGTAATGAAGATATTGCACATAGTTCTTAGATTTTTATTATTTAGGCATTATTGTATAACATGTTCCATTGATATTTTTAGTTTGGACATGTATATATATTGATGCCATTAGGCACTTATGTTGGATCAGTACCAATTCTTAACAATTGTATGATATTATTCTAGATATATATTATACGGGTTGTTACATATATAATATGAATCATTAATTTATAGTCCTTTAACTTTGTTACTTAGTGATGAAGAAACCAAAAATTTGGTGATGGAGAAGCAAGTTATTGAATTTATTTACATATAATATACCATAATACAATGTGAATATGCCGAATACAAATAATATTGATCTTGATTAGGTAATTTCATTTGTTACCCATTTATATACAATATGAATCATTCATTTATAGTTTTTTTCACTTTGTTGCTTAGTGATGAAGAAACCTAAAATTTGGTCATGGAGAAGAAAATATTAATTTTTTTTACAAATAATATACCTTAATACAGTGTGAATATGATAAATACAAACAAAATTGAGCTTTATTACGTAATTTCACTTTAAAACCATTTTAATATAATATGAATCATTAATTTATAGTCCTTTAACGTTGTTACTTAGTGATGAAGAAACCTAAATTTGGTGATGGAGAAGAAAAATATTGATTTTTATTACATATATTATACCATAATAAAATGTGAAAATGACGAATCCAAATAAAATAGAGCTTTATTACGTAATTTCACTTATAAACCATTTATATATAAGATGAATCGATAATTGATAGTCCTTTAGCATTGTTACTTAGTGATGAAGAAACCTAAAATTTGGTGATGGAGAAGAAATTTTTAGAATTTATTTACATATAATATACCGTAATACAATGTGAATATACCGAATACAAATAATATTGATCTTAATTATGTAATTTCACTTGTTACCCATTTATATATAATATGAATCATTCATTTATAGTTTTTTTTAACTTTGTTAGTTAGTGATGAAGAAACCTAAATTTTGGTGATGGAGAAGAAAAATATTGAATTTTTTGACATATAATATATCATAATACATTGTGAAAATTTCGAATACAAATAAAATTGAGCTTTATTACATAATTTAATCTTATAAACCATTTATATATAATATGAATCATTAATTTATAATCCTTTAACGTTTTTACTTAGTGATGAAGAAACCTAAAATTTGGTGATGGAGAAGAAAATTATTGAATTTATTTACATATAATATACCATAATACAATGTGAATATGCCGAATACAAATAATATTGATCTTGATTAGGTAATTTCATTTGTTACCCATTTATATATAATATGAATCATTCATTTATAGTTTTTTTCACTTTGCCTTTAGTGATGAAGAAATCTAAAATTTGGTGATGGAGAAGAAAATATTGTTTTTTTTACAAATAATATACCTTAGTACAGTATGAATATGGCAAATACAAACAAAATTGAGCTTTATTACGTAATTTCACTTATAAACCATTTTAATATAATATGAATCATTAATTTATAGTCCTTTAACGTTGTTACTTAGTGATGAAGAAACCTAAAATTTAGCGATGGAGAAGAAAATTATTGAATTTATTTACATATAATATACCATAATACAATATGAATATGCCGAATACAAATAATATTGATCTTGATTATGCAATTTCACTTGTTACCCATTTATATATAATTTGAATCATTCATTTATAGTTTTCTCACTTGGTTGCTTAGTGATGAAGAAACCTAAAATTTGGTGATGGAGAAGAAAATATTAAACTTTTTTTAAATATAATATACTATAATACAGTGTGAATATGACAAATACAAATAAAATTGAGCTTTATTACGTAATTTCACTTATAAACCATTTATATATAATATGAATCATTAATTTATAGTCCTTTAACTTTGTTACTTAGTAATGAAGAAACCTAAAATTTGGTGATGGAGAAGAAAAATATTGATTTTTATTACATATAATATACAATAATACAATGTGAAAATGACGAATCCAAATAAAGTTGAGCTTTATTACGTAATTTCACTTATAAACCATTTATATATAATATGAATCATTAATTGATAGTCCTTTAACATTGTTACTTAGTGATTAAGAAACCAAAAATTTGGTGATGGAGAAGAAAATTATTGAATTAATAATGGTAACATTAAGAATTGGTCAATTGGTACTGGAAGAAGAAGAAGAATAGATATAGATATAGATATATATATATATATATATATATATATATATATATATATTCTACTAGGTGAGTTCTTAGATAGATTTAGCATTTGGGGGAAAATAACCTATATTTGTGGGGTTAGTAGAGAATTCAATTTCTGGACAGAATATGTCACCAATGGGGGTTTGAACCCGGGACCTCCTTGAAATTATACAAGCCTTACCACTAGGGTAGAGACGTTGTTGTTGAATACTTATGCAATGAATAAATATTAATCTAAATCTTGATTAAGATAGATTAATGAAATAATTGAGTGGTATATCTCCGTTTTGGATACGGACGGATGCGTTAGAAAGATAACGTAAAGGGCTATTATTATTGTTCCATGTTATAAAATATTATGTGATTTATAAATGCCATGAATTTTATCATGATGAAAATTAAATATTGTTGTTATGTAGAAGGTGAAGTAACATGATTAAAAACCTTACAAAGAGGAGTGAGGAAACCTAGGAGAATAACGTGATTAATAACTTAGAAATATGATCTAGGTTATGGAACATATGTGATATATGTATGAGAATACGGTATTCATTCGTACGACGCTTATGTGAGGTCGTGGACGAATTGTTGTCATGATTGAGAATGAGACGCATTGTATGGAACATGCCATGTTATTATTTGTGTATTATGGTGAATGAAGTCACCTATGATTGATGAATTTGTTATGGTTCGTGGAACCAATGATTATGGAACCGATCATGTATTCAGAATGTGTGTCTTTTTCTGTGGTGGTACACTTCTCTATTGGCATGCTTAGATGAGTAAGCATTGGGATGTGGGACCAATGATTCGAGCCTCAATTGGTTTTGAGCCCCAACCATGGCGGACATGGGGGAAAGGTGGACACCTAGGTGGGTTGGAGTCCCATACGGTGAAAGATACCCTAGGTGGGTTAAAGTCCCATACGGGTGACGGTCGCTTGAACTGGGGATTAAGCCTCATAGAGGACCCGATATCCACCGTGAAAGTCGAATCATACGAGCATGCATGAACCGGGCCTGCCTTAGATGTAACACCCCGATAATAATAAAATAATTATTTAAAATTGAGTTAATAATTTATTTATTAATTTAAGTAAATAATTGGGAATTTTATTATTATTATTTTTGGATTATTATTATTATTGGGATAATATTATTGGGTTTTATTATTGGAGTATATAAGTTGGAATAATAAAAAGTCCTAATTTTTTTGGAAAAGGGTTTTCACGTGAAAAAGGAAAAGAGAAGCGGCTGAAAGAGAAAGAGAGGCAGAGCAAGAGAAGAGGAAAAGCTTGAAGCTAACGGAATTTGCCGGATTGACTCAGGTAAGGGGGGTTTATCATCGATTAACGGGTATTATGGGATGATATGTACTGGGTAGTAATAAACTATTGTTTTACCTCTGATTAGATTGATGTATGCTGAAAATGGTGAAATATTGGATGAACGAAATCGGGATTTTTAATCGAAGGAATTCGTAGAAATTATATGTAGTGATGTTAGGATTTGTGAAATCGAATAGGGGATGATTCGGGTAGATGATATGAGTAATATTGTGTGAAATTTGGACTGTGGAAGGGTGAATTGGATAGATCTCGTAGCAGAGAAAGCCATTGCAGATCTGAGAGTTCTGGTTTCTGGTCATACGCGTATGGCACTAGGCAATACGCGTATGAGATGGCTGGTACGCGTATGGCACTAGGCAATACGCGTATGGATGAGGAAGATGATGTTTTGAACGTGTTTTGGTCTCTGTTGGTACGCGTATGGGAATGTGATACGCGTAGCATACGCGTATGGGCGTAGGCATTACGCGTATGGATTTGGTCAGGCGTGGGCAATACGCGTATGGGCATAGGCAATACGCGTATGGGCAGAATTGTGATTTTTCTGTGCTGTTGTTATGCAGTTTTTGGTTGTTTAGGCTGAGTGATGTACTTAGCTGATGTATGATGTAGCAGGGATCATTTCCCGTTGTTTTGAGTGGTATAGGTATTAGTAGAGTGTACTAATACTGTATTTGATTATGTGGCATGATGTGATATGCTTTCGTGATAAAATGTATTAATGATGTGTGATGATATGCATGATGCCGTGAATGTATCAGTTATGTATGCATTTGTGAATAGACTGTTTTATGGCTTAGAGTGTGGGCTTATGTCTATTCTTGAATTGTTGCTGTCGTTGTTGCATTGCTAGGTGATTAGCATGCATATTCTAGCCTTTGGGGCTGTAGCTAATTCCCATGGTGAGGAATTAGTGAGTGAATCATTGTAGATTTGTTGTTGATGTTTGCATGCTAGATGATTAGTGTGCATAGTCTAGCCTTCGGGGCTGTAGCTAATTCCCACGGTGAGGAATTGGTGAGTGAGTCATTAGATCTCAAATGAGTGGGACTAGTGAGCTTAGTAGCCGTATCTGGATTTGATCGGTGAGCTTGAACTATATGTTCGAGAATAGTCGGTACCGCATGTGTGGAGTCTCATTGCATAATGAATGTATGGCATATAATATGAATGGATGTATTCCAGTATTATATGTGTGTTGTGTGTTGTGTTGTTGATGTCGAGTATGGTTGAGATTATACATATGCTATATGTTACTGTTGAATATGATGTTTGAACGGATATTGCCGTTGCTGAGTGCGTAGTCTGATTTGGGTGAATTGATGTGTTATTTACTTAACATTACATGTTGTTTTATAATGCTTATTATATTGATTGAGGAACTCACCCTTACAACTATTTTTCAGGTAACGAGCAGTGAGTTGAGTAGAAGCTAGGCTATGGAGTCTAGTGTCGTCCTTAGTGGGTCATGCTCTGGTAGATGTGACATCGGGAGGGGATGTTTGACTATGTTTTAATTTAGTTGTTGACCAACTTTACATGTAATGTAGTACATGATTTGAATGTCGATGTTTTGTATCCGCTGCGAATTATGCAAAAGAGTCTTATTTTGATTTAATAAATGAGTATGACAGGATATTTTGGTAATTGTTGTGAAATGATTGTGTGACACCCTTCGGGGCATAATTACTCTGATTGATATGTTATTATTTTAATTAAATATTTTGGGGTATTCAGAAGGGTGTTACATTAGTGGTATCAGAGCATCGTCGGTCGAGTCGAGTCGTAATTATTCTGTTTCCCCTGTACGGGATAGGTGTTGTGTAACCCTATCAGTACTCATTGTTTTAGTTGTTTGGGTTTCAGAATAGAGATGGCTGGAAGAGGTAGAGATGATGCTGCAATTGCTGAGGCTCTGGGTATGCTAGCTGGAGTACTTGGAGGGAATCCGAATGTTGTGGGAATGGGAGCTGCTCGTCAACTGAGTGAATTCCAGAAGAATAATCCTCCAATGTTCAAGGGAGCATACGATCCAGATGGTGCTCAGAAATGGTTGAAGGAGATCGAGAGAATCTTCAGAGTGACTGAGTGTGCCGATAACCAGAAGGTCAGGTTCGGTACGCATATGCTGTCAGAGGAAGCTGATGATTGGTGGGTTGCTACCCGCACTGAGTTAGAAACTGCTGGTAATGCTGAGATCTCTTGGGCTGTGTTCAGAGAGAGATTTCTGAGGAAGTACTTTCCAGAGGATGTCAGAGGAAAGAAAGAAATAGAATTCTTGGAATTGAAGCAGGGTAACCGGTCTGTTACTGAGTATGCTGCTAAGTTCACAGAGTTGTCAAAGTATTATACTCCCTATAGTGAGGCTACTGGGGAATTTTCCAAATGTGTGAAGTTTGAGAACGGGTTGCGTCCCGAGATCAAGCAGGCGATTGGATATCAGCGGATCAGGGTGTTTTCTGACTTGGTTGACTGTTGCAGGATTTTTGAACAGGATTCCAAGGCCAGAGCAGAGAGCTATCAGCAGAGGGTTGATAGGAAAGGTAAGAATCAGATTGATCGTGGGAAACCGTATGCAGCTGGCAAAGGTTTCCAGAGGCAGAGTGGGATGAAGAGGCCTAGTGGGGGAGACTCTAGTGCTCCTGTTAAGTGTTACATATGTGGTCGGGCTGGACATCGTGTTCATGAGTGTACCAGTGCTGAGATGAAGTGTTTCAAGTGTGGAAAAGGTGGTCATTTGGCTGCAGAGTGTCGGTTGAAGACTGTGACTTGTTTCAACTGTGGAGAGTTGGGTCATATCAGTCCACAGTGTCCTAAGCCGAAGAAAGAGAATCAGTCAGGAGGCAAGGTCTTTGCTTTATCGGGTTCTGAGACTTCTGCAGATGATCGTTTGATCCGAGGTACGTGTTATATTAATGGCTTTCCTCTTGTAGCTATTATTGACACAGGTGCTACTCATTCCTTTATATCTTTGGATTGTGCTGTGAAACTTAAGTTAGAGATATCTAAGATGCTTGGAAGTATGGTGATTGATACTCCTGCGAAGGGTTCAGTGACTACTACTTCAGTTTGTTTGAGTTGTCCTTTGAGTATTTTTGGTAGAGACTTTGGGATAGACCTTGTGTGTCTTCCACTAGTGCAGATTGATGTTATCCTGGGTATGAATTGGTTGGTGTTTAACCGAGTTTCTATCAACTGTTTTGATAAGACTGTGATATTTCCTGGGATTGAGGAAGGAAAGAGTTTGTTTCTATCAGCGAGGCAGGTGAATGAGGAAGTAGCAGATGGGGCAGAGTTGTTTATGCTGTTAGCGACTTTGGAAGCTAAAGATAAACTGGTGATTTGTGATCTGGCTGTGGTGTGTGATTTTCCTGATGTGTTCCCTGAAGAAGTGAATGAATTGCCACCAGAGCATGAAGTTGAGTTCTCGATTGATTTAGTACCTGGTACTAGACCGATATCGATGGCTCCGTATCGTATGTCTGCTGTTGAGTTAACTGAGTTGAAGAGTCAGTTGGAAGATCTGTTGGATAAGAAATTTATTCGTCCGAGTGTGTCACCGTGGGGTGCTCCAGTGTTATTGGTTAAGAAGAAAGAAGGTACTATGAGGTTGTGTGTGGACTACAGGCAACTGAATAAAGTGACGATCAAGAATCGGTATCCTTTGCCGAGGATTGATGATTTGATGGATCAGTTGGTTGGTGCGAGTGTGTTCAGCAAAATAGATTTGAGATCTGGGTATCATCAGATACGTGTGAAAACTGAAGATATTCAGAAGACTGCTTTCAGAACAAGGTATGGACATTATGAGTATTCTGTAATGCCTTTTGGTGTGACTAATGCGCCTGGAGTATTTATGGAGTATATGAATAGGATTTTCCATCCGTACCTAGACAAGTTTGTTGTGGTGTTTATTGATGACATTTTGGTGTATTCGAAATCTGAAGAAGAGCATGCTGAGCATTTGAGAGTGGTTTTAGAAGTTCTACGAGAAAAGAAGTTATTTGCTAAACTCTCTAAATGTGAATTTTGGTTAGAAGAGGTTAGTTTTCTTGGTCATGTGATTTCAAGAGGTGGTATTGCTGTTGATCCTTCTAAGATAGAAGCGGTGTCTAAGTGGGAAGCTCCGAAGTCTGTTGCTGAGATTCGAAGTTTTCTTGGTTTGGCTGGTTATTATAGGAAATTCATCGAGGGATTTTCTAAGTTGGCGTTACCGTTGACGACGTTGACTAGAAAGGGGCAAGCGTTTGTTTGGGATTCGAAATGTGAAGAAGGTTTCCAAGAGTTAAAGAGGAGGTTGACTACTGCTCCTATTCTGATATTACCGAGTTCGTCGGAATCATTTGAGGTTTACTGTGATGCTTCATTGTTGGGTTTGGGTGGTGTGTTGATGCAGAATAAGCAGGTTATAGCTTATGCTTCGAGACAACTGAGAGTTCATGAGAGGAACTATCCGACACATGATTTAGAGTTGGCAGCTGTGGTATTTGTTCTGAAATTATGGAGGCATTACTTGTATGGGTCAAGATTTGAGGTTTTCAGTGACCATAAAAGTTTAAAGTATTTGTTTGATCAGAAAGAGCTGAATATGAGACAGAGGAGATGGTTAGAATTTCTGAAGGATTATGACTTTGGTTTGAATTACCATCCGGGTAAAGCAAACGTAGTAGCTGATGCATTGAGTCGGAAATCATTGCATATGTCTATGTTAATGGTTAAAGAGTTGGATTTAATTGAACAGTTTAGAGACTTGAGTTTGGTGTGTGAGAGTACTCACAATAGTGTTAAATTGGGAATGTTGAAATTAACAAGTGGTATTCTGGATGAGATCAGAGAGGGTCAGAAATCCGATATGCTTTTGGTTGATAAGTTGACTTTAGTGAATCAAGGTCAAGGTGGTGAATTCAGAGTTGATGAGAATGGTGTCTTGAAATTTGGTAATCGGGTGTGTATTCCGGATGTTACCGAACTTAAGAAGAGTATTCTTGAGGAAGGACATCGTAGTGGCTTGAGTATTCATCCTGGAGCTACGAAGATGTATCATGATTTGAAAAAGTTATTTTGGTGGCCGGGAATGAAAAGAGAAATTGCGAGTTTTGTTTACTCCTGTTTGACTTGTCAGAAGTCAAAGATTGAGCATCAGAAGCCGTCTGGGCTAATGCAACCGTTGGCTATTCCAGAGTGGAAGTGGGATAGTATCAGTATGGATTTTGTTTCTGGGTTGCCGAGGACAAATAAGAATTTTGAAGCCATTTGGGTGATTGTTGACAGGTTGACAAAATCGGCTCATTTCATTCCGATCAGAATGGATTATCCGTTAGAGAGATTAGCCGAGTTGTATATTGAGAAGATTGTAAGGTTGCATGGTATTCCGTCGAGTATTGTTTCGGACAGAGATCCCAGATTTACATCGAAGTTCTGGGAAGGTTTGCAGAGGGCTTTGGGAACTAAGCTGAGATTGAGTTCTGCGTATCATCCGCAGACTGATGGTCAGACTGAGAGGACGATTCAGTCACTAGAGGATCTTTTGAGAGCTTGTGTTTTGGAAAAAGGAGGTGCTTGGGATTGTTATTTGCCTTTGATTGAGTTTACCTACAACAATAGTTTTCATTCGAGCATTGGTATGGCACCGTTTGAAGCTTTGTATGGTAGGAGATGTAGGACACCGTTATGTTGGTATGAGTCCGGTGAGAGTGCTGTGGTTGGACCGGAGATTGTTCAACAGACTACAGAAAAGATTAAGATGATTCAGGAGAAGATGAGAATTGCTCAGAGTCGTCAGAAGAGTTATCATGATAAGAGGAGGAAGTCACTTGAGTTCCAAGAGGGAGATCATGTGTTTCTTCGTGTTACTCCGATAACTGGTGTTGGTCGAGCTTTGAAGTCGAAGAAGTTGACACCTCGATTTATTGGTCCTTATCAGATTTTGGAGAGGATAGGGGAGGTAGCCTATCGTGTCGCTTTACCGCCGTCGCTTGCGAATTTACATGAGGTTTTTCATGTGTCTCAGTTGAGGAGGTACATTCATGATCCGTCGCATGTAGTCCAAGTAGATGATGTACAGGTGAGAGATAACCTGACTGTTGGGACATCACCTATGAGGATCGAGGATCGAGAGTCGAAGCAGTTGCGGGGTAAAGAGATTGCCTTGGTGAAGGTAGCTTGGGGAGGACCAGCAGGTGGCAATGTGACTTGGGAACTGGAGAGTAAGATGAAGGAGTCTTACCCAGAGTTGTTCGCTTGAGGTATGTTTTCGAGGACGAAAACTCTTTTAGTAGGGGAGAGTTGTAACACCCCGATAATAATAAAATAATTATTTAAAATTGAGTTAATAATTTATTTATTAATTTAAGTAAATAATTGGGAATTTTATTATTATTATTTTTGGATTATTATTATTATTGGGATAATATTATTGGGTTTTATTATTGGAGTATATAAGTTGGAATAATAAAAAGTCCTAATTTTTTTGGAAAAGGGTTTTCACGTGAAAAAGGAAAAGAGAAGCGGCTGAAAGAGAAAGGGCAAAGAGGCAGAGCAAGAGAAGAGGAAAAGCTTGAAGCTAACGGAATTTGCCGGATTGACTCAGGTAAGGGGGGTTTATCATCGATTAACGGGTATTATGGGATGATATGTACTGGGTAGTAATAAACTATTGTTTTACCTCTGATTAGATTGATGTATGCTGAAAATGGTGAAATATTGGATGAACGAAATCGGGATTTTTAATCGAAGGAATTCGTAGAAATTATATGTAGTGATGTTAGGATTTGTGAAATCGAATAGGGGATGATTCGGGTAGATGATATGAGTAATATTGTGTGAAATTTGGACTGTGGAAGGGTGAATTGGATAGATCTCGTAGCAGAGAAAGCCATTGCAGATCTGAGAGTTCTGGTTTCTGGTCATACGCGTATGGCACTAGGCAATACGCGTATGAGATGGCTGGTACGCGTATGGCACTAGGCAATACGCGTATGGATGAGGAAGATGATGTTTTGAACGTGTTTTGGTCTCTGTTGGTACGCGTATGGGAATGTGATACGCGTAGCATACGCGTATGGGCGTAGGCATTACGCGTATGGATTTGGTCAGGCGTGGGCAATACGCGTATGGGCATAGGCAATACGCGTATGGGCAGAATTGTGATTTTTCTGTGCTGTTGTTATGCAGTTTTTGGTTGTTTAGGCTGAGTGATGTACTTAGCTGATGTATGATGTAGCAGGGATCATTTCCCGTTGTTTTGAGTGGTATAGGTATTAGTAGAGTGTACTAATACTGTATTTGATTATGTGGCATGATGTGATATGCTTTCGTGATAAAATGTATTAATGATGTGTGATGATATGCATGATGCCGTGAATGTATCAGTTATGTATGCATTTGTGAATAGACTGTTTTATGGCTTAGAGTGTGGGCTTATGTCTATTCTTGAATTGTTGCTGTCGTTGTTGCATTGCTAGGTGATTAGCATGCATATTCTAGCCTTTGGGGCTGTAGCTAATTCCCATGGTGAGGAATTAGTGAGTGAATCATTGTAGATTTGTTGTTGATGTTTGCATGCTAGATGATTAGTGTGCATAGTCTAGCCTTCGGGGCTGTAGCTAATTCCCACGGTGAGGAATTGGTGAGTGAGTCATTAGATCTCAAATGAGTGGGACTAGTGAGCTTAGTAGCCGTATCTGGATTTGATCGGTGAGCTTGAACTATATGTTCGAGAATAGTCGGTACCGCATGTGTGGAGTCTCATTGCATAATGAATGTATGGCATATAATATGAATGGATGTATTCCAGTATTATATGTGTGTTGTGTGTTGTGTTGTTGATGTCGAGTATGGTTGAGATTATACATATGCTATATGTTACTGTTGAATATGATGTTTGAACGGATATTGCCGTTGCTGAGTGCGTAGTCTGATTTGGGTGAATTGATGTGTTATTTACTTAACATTACATGTTGTTCTATAATGCTTATTATATTGATTGAGGAACTCACCCTTACAACTATTTTTCAGGTAACGAGCAGTGAGTTGAGTAGAAGCTAGGCTATGGAGTCTAGTGTCGTCCTTAGTGGGTCATGCTCTGGTAGATGTGACATCGGGAGGGGATGTTTGACTATGTTTTAATTTAGTTGTTGACCAACTTTACATGTAATGTAGTACATGATTTGAATGTCGATGTTTTGTATCCGCTGCGAATTATGCAAAAGAGTCTTATTTTGATTTAATAAATGAGTATGACAGGATATTTTGGTAATTGTTGTGAAATGATTGTGTGACACCCTTCGGGGCATAATTATTCTGATTGATATGTTATTATTTTAATTAAATATTTTGGGGTATTCAGAAGGGTGTTACATTAGACGTAAGTCCGTTCGGGAATTGATGCGTCGTGATCTGAATAATGATCGTGGTTGAGTTATGAGAACTCAGATGCATGTTGCCATACAATTGCAAGATAGTTTCCCCATCGCTCAAGTCTTCGTTCCCTTGTTGACTTAAGTTGGATATGAGTTGAATATTGATTAGAAAACCCTGTAGAGCCGAGTGGACCCATAGGATAGGAGAACTCACTGAGATTATTATCTCATCCCATTATTGTTGTTATTTTTCAGGTATTCTTTACAGGTTGAATCTAAGAGAAACTGTTATGGATGTTTCAAGGGTTGCTGTTCATTATGATCTTCCGCTGTGGAGTTGTGTGCAATGAAGATATTGCATATAGTTCTTAGATTTTATTGTTTAGGCATTATTGTATAACATGTTCCATTGATGTTTTTAGTTTGGACATGTATATATATTGATGCCATTAGGCACTTATGTTGTGACAGTACCAAAATTTAACACTTGTATGATATTATTCTAGATATATATTATACGGGTCGTTACAGTTGGTATCAAAGCAGGTCGATTCTCGACCTAGCCTTGAAACATCATAAGTAAAAATCTATTCCTGCCTCATATGTGTGTTTAGCCAACATGATTCTTAATATCACTGTATATAGTATTGGGCCTGATCAACCTAATGCTATGTGCATGGTAGGTAGGATCATGGTTGAGCGACCACGAGGACTCCGAAGTGTGGGTGGAACTTGTGCTTTGAGAGTAGGCTCAAGCCAAGGGTTAGAAAGTAAGGAGAACTAGATGGCCCAGTTGAAGTTTCAGAGGAGTTATGATTTGGGTATTATGGAATTGAAGAGTAGTGTATCATCCAAGCGATTCTGCGGTGTTAACAGAGTTGAGAAGTTAAGGAATTCTATCGGACAAGTTTGTCAAAATTTTGAGGAATAAGTGAATTTGCTAGTGGAATAAGATACACTCACTGATATGGAATAAGTATTGTGAGTAATCCCGTATGGCGAGGGAGAAAGATGGTTATGTTACACATATGTCATAAGGTCTGGAAGTGAGGTAGTGTATTAGTGTTTCAGTTTCTAAGGCCACTAAAATATTTTGGAAGAACGAGAGTACTTAATGGAATATATATAATTGGAATTATATCTTGCAAGTGGTTAAGGACTTGAGGGATAAGGACGTTCGGTTTTGTTGGGAGCCTAAGGTAGTGGTGAAGTCTAAGGAGAGACTCGAGGACATGGTTGTCTGTTCCAAGTGAAACATGTATGGACCAAATGGAGGTTAGAAGATAAACCAAGTATATCCAATCTTAGAAGGGAGACCGGGCTCAAGATAGCTAGTCAGAGGTTTAGTGTTAGTGAGCAACTGTAATGGAATGTTGAGTTACCTAAAGATCAATTATAAGAGTTTGTGTTGGAGACAGATAACGCACATTATATGGTAATGGAAGCTCCAGTGAGTTTTGGTTATATGAGATCTGGTTGAGGAGAAGAGCAAATAAGTTGGATTTAAGGAATTCTAGTAGAATGGTTTTGTAATTGGAACTGAGAGAATTACCATAGGAAGACAAGTGAACACCGAGTGTGGAAGTAGTGTGGATGTTGCAACACAATCGTTGTAATGGGGTACATTTTAGATATAGGTACAATGGAACCATTAAGATTCATTAAGACGAAGTTATGGGCTTGTGGTTGACGATCTTTCGCATCGAGGATTTCTAAAGTATGTAGTGGGGTGGAGGAAGTTGTACCTTGGTATTAAGAGAAGTATGTGATAGTCGCATTATGGTCACAAGTATGTGTAAGGGATTCCTTGTCTTGAGATGGATGCGAAGTAACACACATTTTATTGAGTAGTGAGTCTTGTATTCTAAGAGTTTGAATTGATGATAGACAATGAAAGATAAGCCAAGCTGGAGCATGTGGACTAAGTGTAGAATATGGAAAATTTTATGTTGTAAGAGCTTATTGGGAGACAATGAGGATTATTTGTGGAAAGTCATCTAGACAAGTAACCCCAGTATGATGAAGGGTGTAGTAAGTATTGGTTTAGAAGAAAAATTCCAGTCATAAGTGTGTGGCAATGATAAGGTTCATCTTAAGTGCATTTTATTTGGATTGCAAGAGTAATATTGGCTTATTGGAAGTCTGGTTGTTATTTATCTTCTTGAGGAGTGTTTGGTTGGTTGATCCCGGAGTATAAACATTCACACCGTGTTGGAGCTAAGGGTGTCTTAATTGTCATAAGTGTATCGTTGTGGATGTACAAATCGAGGATGGAGTTACAAGTTACCACAAGCCAGATTGGTAGTTTTGAAATTGGGATTTCTGAAGGTGTAATGCGTAATTGGTCATCTGTAGAGATATCATGGAAGTCAGACGAGTGGGAAAACCAATCTGGCGGACAATGCTCGGTTTAAGTAAGTCTGGGAAGTATCACTATTATGATTATGAATAACTATACGGAACAGACTTGGAAGAAACCTACTAAGTGGTGATCTGGAAGAGATTAGCTAGGTATGTGGTATATATTGATAAGGTGTGAAATGGTTGGTCATGGTATGAAATTGATTAATTCATTCGGATTCATAGCCTTAGATGTAGACTCCCTGAGAGTGGTAATGGATGTGTACGATGATACTCTACCCTATTGGAAGGATTCATGAGTTATACTTCCCAGGAGGAGTGGGAATCAGATATTCCTGAAGTTAAACATGTAACTTGGATTGTATGTTAGTAAGAGCATGAGCTAAGATCATGGAAGATGGGACAAGACGATTGAGATGAATGATCTTGGATACGAAGTGAGATGTTATCTCTAAATATGTGTGAAATATTGTGTGTGACTCTATGAGGTGTATGGACACTCATAGTTACGTTCTAGATTGCTTAAGTTCCTTAGAAGTGGTGTTTTGTTGATGATTTAAAGTTCCTTGATGGTGTTATATTGTTTTGGTCGAGATCATGTGTCGGAAGAAATACTGAATGAATCAAAACCCTATGAGAGGATTTGATATGGAATATAGTAACCAGAACCGGATGTTGTCAAACTAATTTGGTTTAGCTGCATCGAACACATGATGAATTTAGATGTTCTACGTTTTTATGGTTGTAGCAATGTAACTCCTAGATACCTATCTTCTGAAGAGTGTTAGTCTTATTCTAAACTTTTGTGAGTCATCAAGGAAAGTTATTTTACTAATGGAAGTCGGCAAGGTTCTAGTAACAATTTGGACAGTTGGCACTCTGAGGGTAAGTGTGTTTCTTTGAAGACTGTCAGCTAACCAGTAGTACCTAGGAATCCCAGGTGTCCCACTATTGGAATCAGAGTATCACAATGGAAGGTGACGAGAGAAAGAGCCCAATCAAGTCTATGGGGATCAGGGAGATAGTTACTCTTAAGAATGGAGGTAAGGATAAAAGTAAGACAATCTCGTGCTAATGGTTCTATCTCATTGAAGTAGTACGAGAGGAGGGAGGCAGTAGGAGTAAGGGCTTGTAGCATACAGTAACAGATCAAGTGAAGTTTATGAGATTATCAATAAATGGATTACAAAGTTGTTGCATGTGTTGAAGGAATAACAAGAGAAGAGTAGTCAATATTGTGTGTGGTTAAGGAATCAATAAATTTTCTTATGAAGGAGTAATGAGTATTGATTAACCAAGTCCAGATAAGATGTTGTAATTATGTTTTGTGTAACTTAGAGCAAGGAAGGGAAGTCATGGTTTCCGGGAAGAAAGTGACCAACTGATGTAGAGCGGTATATAAAATGAATTAAGTGGGAGCAAGTTTAAATATTAATCCAATATCAGAATGAGATTGTGATGGAAATCAAGAAGTTTCGAGAGTTCATGAAAGAAGGAAAATTGTCAGCAAGGACAAGTTAGAAGAATGAGTATGTCAGAGGTTTGGAATCGAAGAGAAGTCAAGTGTTGGTCTAAGATGTGGATGCAAGGTTTGTTTGTTTGTTGAGTGGAGGAAATTCGGGGGCGAATTTCAATTTAAGGGGGGGAGAATGTAATATCACACATTCCCTTAAATGCTTAATTAGTTGTCAGTTGAGATCAATTGAGTTCCTATGTACTATATCTTTTGTCACTGGTAACAATTGGAGCTCCTATGTGCTCTAAATATTGTCAATTGGGACCAATAGAGTAATCAGTGAACTCTGAAGAGATTCATTATTAATAAAGAGACAGACCAATATTAATAAGTACAAGAGAGGATATTTTTGGTAACATTAAGAATTGGTCAATTGGTACTGGAAGAAGAAATATCAATTGGGATATTTTTGTTACTACCTAATATCATAATATATATATATATATATATATATATATATATATATATATATATATATATATATATATATATATATATATATATATATATATATTGTATTATATGTTATATATATTGTGTGGTGGTAAGAGAAAGAAGAAGAGAAAAGATAAGAAGAAGTAGGTAGGATAGAAAGAGAGAGTGAGAGATATCAGAAAGAAAAGAAAGAAAGGGAAGAGGAGAGAAAGAGGAAAAGAGGAAGAAGAGGAAGGAAACCACCACCACCACCGTGTCATCTTCATCGTCACCAACTTCATCTTCTTCTTCTACTAGGTGAGTTCTTAGATAGATTTAGCATTTGAGGGAAAATAACCTATATTTGTGGGGTTAGGATTTGTGTGAATTTGTGATGAACCGGTTAACCAGAAGCAAAATTCACTTCTAGGTAGATTTTGTGAGTGGTAACCGGTTAACACTTTTGCGGTAACCGATTAACATGGAAACAGAATTCAATTTCTGGACAGAATATGTCACCAATGGGGGTTTGAACCCGGGACCTCCTTGAAATTGTACAAGCCTTACCACTAGGCTAGAGACGTTGTTGTTGAATACTTATGGAATGAATAAATATTAATCTAAATCTTGATTAAGATAGATTAATGAATTAATTGAGTGGTATATCTCCATTTTGGATACGGACGGATGCGTTAGAAAGATAACGTAAATGGCTATTATTATTGTTCCATGTTATAAAATATTATGTGATTTATAAATGCCATGAATTTTATCATGATGAAAATTAAATATTGTTGTTATGTAGAAGGTGAAGTAACATGATTAAAAACCTTACAAAGAGGAGTGAGAAAACCTAGGAGAATAACGTGATTAATAACTTAGAAATATGATCTAGGTTATGGAACATATGTGATATATGTATGAGAATACGATATTCATTCGTATGACGCTTATGTGAGGTCGTGGACGAATTGTTGCCATGATTGAGAATGAGACGCATTGTATGGAACATGCCATGTTATTATTTGTGTATTATGGTGAATGAAGTCACCTATGATTGATGAATTTGTTATGGTTCGTGGAACCAATGATTATGGAACCGATCATGTATTCAGAATGTGTGTCTTTTTCTGTGGTGGTACACATCTCTATTGGCATGCTTAGATGAGTAAACATTGGGATGTGGGACGAATGATTCGAGCCTCAATTGGGTTTGAGCCCCAACAGTGGTGGACATGGGGGAAAGGTGGACACATAGGTGGGTTGGAGTCCCATACGGTGAAAGATACCCTAGGTGGGTTAAAGTCCCATACGGGTGACGGTCGCTTGAACTGGGGATTAAGCCTCATAGAGGACCCGATATCCACCGTGAAAGTCGAATCATACGAGCATGCATGAACCGGGCCTGGCTTAGACGTAAGTCCGTTCAGGAATTAATGCGTCGTGATCTGAATAATGATCGTGGTTGAGTTATGAGAACTCAGATGAATGTTGCCATACAATTGCAAGATAGTTTCCCCATCGCTCAAGTCTTGGTTCCCTTGTTGACTTAAGTTGGATATGAGTTGAATATTGATTAGAAAACCCTATAGAGCTGAGTGGACCCATAGGATAGGAGAACTCACTGAGATTATTATCTCATCCCATTATTGTTGTTATTTTTCAGGTATTCTTTACAGGTTGAATCTAAGAGAAACTGTTATGGATGTTTCAAGGGTTGCTGTTCATTATGATCTTCCGCTGTGGAGTTGTGTGCAATGTAGATATTGCACATAGTTCTTAGATTTTATTGTTTAGGCATTATTGTATAACATGTTCCATTGATGTTTTTAGTTTGGACATGTATATATATATAATGATGCCATTAGGCACTTATGTTGTGACAGTACCAAAATTTAACACTTGTATGATATTATTCTAGATATATATTATACGGGTCGTTACAACTTGTTATCAATTTATATATAATATGAATCATTCATTTATAGTTTTTTCAATTTGTTGCTTAGTGATGAAGAAACCTAAAATTTGGTGATGGAGATCAAAAATATTAAATTTGTTTACATATGATATACCATAATACAGTGTGAATATGACAAATACAAATAAAATAGAGTTTTATTACGTAATTTCACTTATAAACCATTTATATATAATATGAATCATTAATTGATAGTCCTGTAACATTGTTACTTAGTGATGAAGAAACCAAAAATTATGTGATGGAGAAGAAAATTATTGAATTTATTTACAGATAATATACCATAATACAATGTGAATATGCAGAATACAAATAATATTGATCTTGATTATGTAATTTCACTTGTTACCCATTTATATATAATATGAATCATTCATATATAGTTTTTTTTAACTTTGTTGCTTAGTGATGAAGAAACCTAAATTTTGGTGATGGAGAAGACAAATATTGAATTTTTTGACATATAATATACCATAATACATTGTGAAAATTTCGAATACAAATAAAATTGAGCTTTATTACGTAATTTCACTTATAAACCATTTATTTATAATATTAATCATTAATTTATGATCCTTTAAAGTTTTTACTTAGTGATGAAGAAACCTAAAACTTAGTGATGGAGAAGAAAGTTATTGTATTTATTTACGTATAATATACCATAATACAATGTGAATATGCCGAACACAAATAATATTGATCTTGATTATATAATTTCACTAGTTACCAATTTATATATAATTTGAATCATTCATTTATAGTTTTTTCAATTTGTTGCTTAGTGATGAAGAAACCTATAATTTAGTGATGCAGATCAAAAATATTAATTTTTTTGCATATATATAATATACCATAATACAGCGTGAATATGACAAATAAAAATTTTAAAATTGAGCTTTATTACTTAATTTCACTTATAACCCATTTATATATAAAATGAATCATTAATTTATAGTCCTTTAACTTTGTTACTTATTGACGAAGAAACCAAAATTTTGGTGATGGAGAAGCAAATTATTGAATTTATTTACATATAATATACCATAATACAATGTGAATATGCCAAATACAAATAATATTGATCTTAATTAGGTAATTTCATTTGTTACCCATTTATATATAATATGAATTATTCATTTATAGTTTTTTTCACTTTGTTTTTTAGTGATGAAGAAACCTTTAATTTGGTGATGGAGAAGAAAATATTAATTTTTTTTACAAATAATATACCTTAATACAGTGTGAATATGACAAATAAAAACAAAATTGAGCTTGATTACGTAATTTCACTTATAAACCATTTTAATAAAATATGAATCATTAGTTTATAGTCCTTTAACGTTGTTACTTAGTGATGAAGAAACCTAAAACTTTGCGATGGAGAAGAAAATTATTGAGTTTATTTACATATAATGTACCATAATACATTAACAATATGCCGAATACAAATAATATTGATCTTGATTATGTAATTTCACTTGTTACCAATTTATATATAATATGAATCATTCACTTATAGTTTTTTCACTTGGTTGTATAGTGATGAAGAAACCTAAAATTTGGTGATGGAGAAGAAAATCTTAATTTTTTTACATATAATATACCATAATACAATGTGAATATGACAAATACAAATAAAATTGAGCTTTATTACATAATTTCACTTATAAATCATTTATATATAAAATGAATCATTAAGATAGTCCTTTAACATTGTTACTTAGTGATGTAGAAACCAAAAACTGGTGATGGAGAAGAAAATTTTGATTTTGATTTACATATCATATACCATAATACAATGTGAATATGCCGAATACAAATAATATTGATCTTGATTATGTATATTCACTTGTTACCCATTTATATATAATTTGAATCACTCATTTATAGTTTTTTCACTTGGTTGCTTAGTGATGAAGAAACCTAAAATTTCCTGATGGAGAAGAAAATATTAAACTTTTTTTTAATATAATATACTATAATACATTGTGAATATGACAAATACAAATAGAGTTGAGCTTTATTATGTAATTTCACTTATAAACCATTTATATATAATATGAATCATTAATTTATAGTCCTTTAACTTTGTTACTTAGTGATGAAGAAACCTAAAATTTGGTGATTGAAAAGAAAAATATTGATTTTTATTACATATAATATACCATAATACAATGTGAAAATGACGAATCCAAATAAAATTGAGTTTTATTACGTAATTTCACTTATAAACCATTTATATATAATATGAATCATTAATTGATAGTCCTTTAACATTGTTACTTAGTGATGCAGAAACCAAAAATTTGGGGATGGAGAAGAAAATTATTGAATTTATTTACATATAATATACCATAATACAATGTGAATATGCCGAATACAAATAATATTGATCTTGATTATATGACTTCACATGTTACCAATTTATATATAATATGAATCATTCATATATAGTTTTTTCAATTTGTTGCTTAGTGATGAAGAAACCTAAAATTTGGTGATGGCGATCAAAAAGATTAATTTTTTTTACATATAATATACCCTAATACAGTGTGAATATGACAAATACAAATAAAATTGAGCTTTATTACGTAATTTCACTTATAAACCATTTATATATAATATGAATCATTAATTGATAGTCCTTTAACATTGTTACTTAGTGATGAAGAAGAACCAAAAATTTGGTGATGGAGAAGAAAATTATTGAATTTATTTACATATAGTATACCATAATACAATGTGAATATGCAGAATACAAATAATTTTGATCTTGATTATGTAATTTCACTTGTTACCCATTTATATATAATATGAATCATTCATTTATAGTTTTTTTTAACTTGTTGCTTAGTGATGAAGAAACCTAAATTTTGGTGATGGAGAAGAAAATTATTGAATTTTTTGTCATATAATATACCATAATACATTGTGAAAATTTCGAATACAAATAAAATTGAGCTTTATTACGTAATTTTACTTATAAACCATTTATATATAATTTGAATCATTAATTTATAATCCTTTAACGTTTTTACTTAGTGATGAAGAAACCTAAAATTCGGTGATGGAGAAGAAAATTATTGAATTTATTTACATATAATATACCATAATACAATGTAAATATGTCGAATAAATATAATATTGATCTTGATTACGCAATTTCACTTGTTACCAATTTATATATAATATGAATCATTCATTTATTGTTTTTTCAATTTGTTGCTTAGTGATGAAGAAACCGAAAATTTGGTGATAGAGATCAAAAATATTAAATTTTTTTACATATAATATACCATAATACAGTGTGAATATGACAAATACAAATAAAATTGAGCTTTATTACGTAATTTCACATATAAACCATTTATTTATAATATTAATCATTAATTTATGATCCTTTAAAGTTTTTACTTAGTGATGAAGAAACCTAAAACTTGGTGATGGAGAAGAAAGTTATTGTATTTATTTACGTATAATATACCATAATACAATGTGAATATGCCGAACACAAATAATATTGATCTTGATAATATAATTTCACTAGTTACCAATTTATATATAATTTGAATCATTCATTTATAGTTTTTTCAATTTGTTGCTTAGTGATGAAGAAACCTAAAATTTAGTGAT
The DNA here is from genome assembly GCF_024323335.1 of Lathyrus oleraceus. NCBI lineage: Eukaryota > Viridiplantae > Streptophyta > Magnoliopsida > Fabales > Fabaceae > Lathyrus > Lathyrus oleraceus. The sequence continues at coordinate 538,876,391 of NC_066585.1, read as the reverse complement.
GGAGATCAAAAATATTAATTTTTTTGCATATATATAATATACCATAATACAGCGTGAATATGACAAATAAAAATTTTAAAATTGAGCTTTATTACTTAATTTCACTTATAACCCATTTATATATAAAATGAATCATTAATTTATAGTCCTTTAACTTTGTTACTTATTGACGAAGAAACCAAAATTTTGGTGATGGAGAAGCAAATTATTGAATTTATTTACATATAATATACCATAATACAATGTGAATATGCCGAATACAAATAATATTGATCTTAATTAGGTAATTTCATTTGTTACCCATTTATATATAATATGAATTATTCATTTATAGTTTTTTTCACTTTGTTTTTTAGTGATGAAGAAACCTTTAATTTGGTGATGGAGAAGAAAATATTAATTTTTTTTACAAATAATATACTTTAATACAGTGTGAATATGACAAATAAAAACAAAATTGAGCTTGATTACGTAATTTCACTTATAAACCATTTTAATAAAATATGAATCATTAGTTTATAGTCCTTTAACGTTGTTACTTAGTGATGAAGAAACCTAAAACTTTGCGATGGAGAAGAAAATTATTGAGTTTATTTACATATAATATACCATAATACATTAACAATATGCCGAATACATATAATATTGATCTTGATTATGTAATTTCACTTGTTACCAATTTATATATAATATGAATCATTCATTTATAGTTTTTTCACTTGGTTGTATAGTGATGAAGAAACCTAAAATTTGGTGATGGAGAAGAAAATCTTAATTTTTTTACATATAATATACCATAATACAATGTGAATATGACAAATACAAATAAAATTGAGCTTTATTACATAATTTCACTTATAAATCATTTATATATAAAATGAATCATTAAGATAGTCCTTTAACATTGTTACTTAGTGATGAAGAAACCAAAAACTGGTGATGGAGAAGAAAATTTTGATTTTTATTTACATATCATATACCATAATACAATGTGAATATGCCGAATACAAATAATATTGATCTTGATTATGTATATTCACTTGTTACCCATTTATATATAATTTGAATCACTCATTTATAGTTTTTTCACTTGGTTGCTTAGTGATGAAGAAACCTAAAATTTCCTGATGGAGAAGAAAATATTAAACTTTTTTTTAATATAATATACTATAATACATTGTGAATATGACAAATACAAATAAAGTTGAGCTTTATTATGTAATTTCACTTATAAACCATTTATATATAATATGAATCATTAATTTATAGTCCTTTAACTTTGTTACTTAGTGATGAAGAAACCTAAAATTTGGTGATTGAAAAGAAGAATATTGATTTTTATTACATATAATATACCATAATACAATGTGAAAATGACGAATCCAAATAAAATTGAGTTTTATTACGTAATTTCACTTATAAACCATTTATATATAATATGAATCATTAATTGATAGTCCTTTAACATTGTTACTTAGTGATGCAGAAACCAAAAATTTGGGGATGGAGAAGAAAATTATTGAATTTATTTACATATAATATACCATAATACAATGTGAATATGCCGAATACAAATAATATTGATCTTGATTATATGACTTCACATGTTACCAATTTATATATAATATGAATCATTCATATATAGTTTTTTCAATTTGTTGCTTAGTGATGAAGAAACCTAAAATTTGGTGATGGCGATCAAAAAGATTAATTTTTTTTACATATAATATACCATAATACAGTGTGAATATGACAAATACAAATAAAATTGAGCTTTATTACGTAATTTCACTTATAAACCATTTATATATAATATGAATCATTAATTGATAGTCCTTTAACATTGTTACTTAGTGATGAAGAAACCAAAAATTTGGTGATGGAGAAGAAAATTATTGAATTTATTTACATATAGTATACCATAATACAATGTGAATATGCAGAATACAAATAATTTTGATCTTGATTATGTAATTTCACTTGTTACCCATTTATATATAATATGAATCATTCATTTATAGTTTTTTTAACTTGTTGCTTAGTGATGAAGAAACCTAAATTTTGGTGATGGAGAAGAAAATTATTGAATTTTTGTCATATAATATACCATAATACATTGTGAAAATTTTGAATACAAATAAAATTGAGCTTTATTACGTAATTTTACTTATAAACCATTTATATATAATTTGAATCATTAATTTATAATCCTTTAACGTTTTTACTTAGTGATGAAGAAACCTAAAATTCGGTGATGGAGAAGAAAATTATTGAATTTATTTACATATAATATACCATAATACAATGTAAATATGTCGAATAAATATAATATTGATCTTGATTACGCAATTTCACTTGTTACCAATTTATATATAATATGAATCATTCATTTATTGTTTTTTCAATTTGTTGCTTAGTGATGAAGAAACCGAAAATTTGGTGATAGAGATCAAAAATATTATTTTTTTTACATATAATATACCATAATACAGTGTGAATATGACAAATACAAATAAAATTGAGCTTTATTACGTAATTTCACTTATAAACCATTTATTTATAATATTAATCATTAATTTATGATCCTTTAAAGTTTTTACTTAGTGATGAAGAAACCTAAAACTTGGTGATGGAGAAGAAAGTTATTGTATTTATTTACGTATCATATACCATAATACAATGTGAATATGCCGAACACAAATAATATTGATCTTGATTATATAATTTCACTAGTTACCAATTTATATATAATTTGAATCATTCATTTATAGTTTTTTCAATTTGTTGCTTAGTGATGAAGAAACCTAAAATTTAGTGATGGAGATCAAAAATATTAATTTTTTTGCATATATATAATATACCATAATACAGCGTGAATATGACAAATAAAAATTTTAAAATTGAGCTTTATTACTTAATTTCAATTATAACCCATTTATATATAAAATGAATCATTAATTTATAGTCCTTTAACTTTGTTACTTATTGACGAAGAAACCAAAATTTTGGTGATGGAGAAGCAAATTATTGAATTTATTTACATATAATATACCATAATACAATGTGAATATGCCAAATACAAATAATATTGATCTTAATTAGGTAATTTCATTTGTTACCCATTTATATATAATATGAATTATTCATTTATAGTTTTTTTCACTTTGTTTTTTAGTGATGAAGAAACCTTTAATTTGATGATGGAGAAGAAAATATTAATTTTTTTTACAAATCATATACCTTAATACAGTGTGAATATGACAAATAAAAACAAAATTGAGCTTGATTACGTAATTTCACTTATAAACCATTTTAATAAAATATGAATCATTAGTTTATAGTCCTTTAACGTTGTTACTTAGTGATGAAGAAACCTAAAACTTTGCGATGGAGAAGAAAATTATTGAGTTTATTTACATATAATATACCATAATACATTAACAATATGCCGAATACAAATAATATTGATCTTGATTATGTAATTTCACTTGTTACCTATTTATATATAATATGAATCATTCATTTATAGTTTTTTCACTTGGTTGTATAGTGATGAAGAAACCTAAAATTTGGTGATGGAGAAGAAAATCTTAATTTTTTTACATATAATATACCATAATACAATGTGAATATGACAAATACAAATAAAATTGAGCTTTATTACATAATTTCACTTATAAATCATTTATATATAAAATGAATCATTAAGATAGTCCTTTAACATTGTTACTTAGTGATGAAGAAACCAAAAACTGGTGATGGAGAAGAAAATTTTGATTTTTATTTACATATCATATACCATAATACAATGTGAATATGCCGAATACAAATAATATTGATCTTGATTATGTATATTCACTTGTTACCCATTTATATATAATTTGAATCACTCATTTATAGTTTTTTCACTTGGTTGCTTAGTGATGAAGAAACCTAAAATTTCCTGATGGAGAAGAAAATATTAAACTTTTTTTTAATATAATATACTATAATACATTGTGAATATGACAAATACAAATAAAGTTGAGCTTTATTATGTAATTTCACTTATAAACCATTTATATATAATATGAATCATTAATTTATAGTCCTTTAACTTTGTTACTTAGTGATGAAGAAACCTAAAATTTGGTGATTGAAAAGAAAAATATTGATTTTTATTACATATAATATACCATAATACAATGTGAAAATGACGAATCCAAATAAAATTGAGTTTTATTACGTAATTTCACTTATAAACCATTTATATATAATATGAATCATTAATTGATAGTCCTTTAACATTGTTACTTAGTGATGCAGAAACCAAAAATTTGGGGATGGAGAAGAAAATTATTGAATTTATTTACATATAATATACCATAATACAATGTGAATATGCCGAATACAAATAATATTGATCTTGATTATATGACTTCACATGTTACCAATTTATATATAATATGAATCATTCATATATAGTTTTTTCAATTTGTTGCTTAGTGATGAAGAAACCTAAAATTTGGTGATGGCGATCAAAAAGATTAATTTTTTTTACATATAATATACCATAATACAGTGTGAATATGACAAATACAAATAAAATTGAGCTTTATTACGTAATTTCACTTATAAACCATTTATATATAATATGAATCATTAATTGATAGTCCTTTAACATTGTTACTTAGTGATGAAGAAACCAAAAATTTGGTGATGGAGAAGAAAATTATTGAATTTATTTACATATAGTATACCATAATACAATGTGAATATGCAGAATACAAATAATTTTGATCTTGATTATGTAATTTCACTTGTTACCCATTTATATATAATATGAATCATTCATTTATAGTTTTTTTAACTTGTTGCTTAGTGATGAAGAAACCTAAATTTTGGTGATGGAGAAGAAAATTATTGAATTTTTTGTCATATAATATACCATAATACATTGTGAAAATTTCGAATACAAATAAAATTGAGCTTTATTACGTAATTTTACTTATAAACCATTTATATATAATTTGAATCATTAATTTATAATCCTTTAACGTTTTTACTTAGTGATGAAGAAACCTAAAATTCGGTGATGGAGAAGAAAATTATTGAATTTATTTACATATAATATACCATAAGAAAATGTGAATATGCCAAATACAAATAATATTGATCTTGATTACGTAATTTCACTTGTCACCCATTTATATATAATATGAATCATTCATTTATAGTTTTTTTTAGCTTTGTTGCTTAGTGATGAAGAAACCTTAATTTTGGTGATGGAGAAGAAAAATATTGAATTTTTTGACATATAATATACCATAATACATTGTGAAAATTTCGAATACAAATAAAATTGAGCTTTATACGTAATTTCACTTATAAACCATTTATATATAATATGAATCATTAATTTATAGTCCATTAACGTTTTTACTTAGTGATGAAGAAACCTAAAATTCAGTGATGGAGAAGAAAATTATTGAATTTATTTACATATAATATACCATAATACAATGTAAATATGTCGAATAAATATAATATTGATCTTGATTACGCAATTTCACTTGTTACCAATTTATATATAATATGAATCATTCATTTATTGTTTTTTCAATTTGTTGCTTAGTGATGAAGAAACCGAAAATTTGGTGATAGAGATCAAAAATATTAATTTTTTTTACATATAATATACCATAATACAGTGTGAATATGACAAATACAAATAAAATTGAGCTTTATTACGTAATTTCACTTATAAACCATTTATTTATAATATTAATCATTAATTTATGATCCTTTAAAGTTTTTACTTAGTGATGAAGAAACCTAAAACTTGGTGATGGAGAAGAAAGTTATTGTATTTATTTACGTATAATATACCATAATACAATGTGAATATGCCGAACACAAATAATATTGATCTTGATAATATAATTTCACTAGTTACCAATTTATATATAATTTGAATCATTCATTTATAGTTTTTTCAATTTGTTGCTTAGTGATGAAGAAACCTAAAATTTAGTGATGGAGATCAAAAATATTAATTTTTTTGCATATATATAATATACCATAATACAGCGTGAATATGACAAATAAAAATTTTAAAATTGAGCTTTATTACTTAATTTCACTTATAACCCATTTATATATAAAATGAATCATTAATTTATAGTCCTTTAACTTTGTTACTTATTGACGAAGAAACCAAAATTTTGGTGATGGAGAAGCAAATTATTGAATTTATTTACATATAATATACCATAATACAATGTGAATATGCCAAATACAAATAATATTGATCTTAATTAGGTAATTTCATTTGTTACCCATTTATATATAATATGAATTATTCATTTATAGTTTTTTTCACTTTGTTTTTTAGTGATGAAGAAACCTTTAATTTGGTGATGGAGAAGAAAATATTAATTTTTTTTACAAATAATATACCTTAATACAGTGTGAATATGACAAATAAAAACAAAATTGAGCTTGATTACGTAATTTCACTTATAAACCATTTTAATAAAATATGAATCATTAGTTTATAGTCCTTTAACGTTGTTACTTAGTGATGAAGAAACCTAAAACTTTGCGATGGAGAAGAAAATTATTGAGTTTATTTACATATAATATACCATAATACATTAACAATATGCCGAATACAAATAATATTGATCTTGATTATGTAATTTCACTTGTTACCTATTTATATATAATATGAATCATTCATTTATAGTTTTTTCACTTGGTTGTATAGTGATGAAGAAACCTAAAATTTGGTGATGGAGAAGAAAATCTTAATTTTTTTACATATAATATACCATAATACAATGTGAATATGACAAATACAAATAAAATTGAGCTTTATTACATAATTTCACTTATAAATCATTTATATATAAAATGAATCATTAAGATAGTCCTTTAACATTGTTACTTAGTGATGAAGAAACCAAAAACTGGTGATGGAGAAGAAAATTTTGATTTTTATTTACATATCATATACCATAATACAATGTGAATATGCCGAATACAAATAATATTGATCTTGATTATGTATATTCACTTGTTACCCATTTATATATAATTTGAATCACTCATTTATAGTTTTTTCACTTGGTTGCTTAGTGATGAAGAAACCTAAAATTTCCTGATGGAGAAGAAAATATTAAACTTTTTTTTAATATAATATACTATAATACATTGTGAATATGACAAATACAAATAAAGTTGAGCTTTATTATGTAATTTCACTTATAAACCATTTATATATAATATGAATCATTAATTTATAGTCCTTTAACTTTGTTACTTAGTGATGAAGAAACCTAAAATTTGGTGATTGAAAAGAAAAATATTGATTTTTATTACATATAATATACCATAATACAATGTGAAAATGACGAATCCAAATAAAATTGAGTTTTATTACGTAATTTCACTTATAAACCATTTATATATAATATGAATCATTAATTGATAGTCCTTTAACATTGTTACTTAGTGATGCAGAAACCAAAAATTTGGGGATGGAGAAGAAAATTATTGAATTTATTTACATATAATATACCATAATACAATGTGAATATGCCGAATACAAATAATATTGATCTTGATTATATGACTTCACATGTTACCAATTTATATATAATATGAATCATTCATATATAGTTTTTTCAATTTGTTGCTTAGTGATGAAGAAACCTAAAATTTGGTGATGGCGATCAAAAAGATTAATTTTTTTTACATATAATATACCATAATACAGTGTGAATATGACAAATACAAATAAAATTGAGCTTTATTACGTAATTTCACTTATAAACCATTTATATATAATATGAATCATTAATTGATAGTCCTTTAACATTGTTACTTAGTGATGAAGAAACCAAAAATTTGGTGATGGAGAAGAAAATTATTGAATTTATTTACATATAGTATACCATAATACAATGTGAATATGCAGAATACAAATAATTTTGATCTTGATTATGTAATTTCACTTGTTACCCATTTATATATAATATGAATCATTCATTTATAGTTTTTTTAACTTGTTGCTTAGTGATGAAGAAACCTAAATTTTGGTGATGGAGAAGAAAATTATTGAATTTTTTGTCATATAATATACCATAATACATTGTGAAAATTTCGAATACAAATAAAATTGAGCTTTATTACGTAATTTTACTTATAAACCATTTATATATAATTTGAATCATTAATTTATAATCCTTTAACGTTTTTACTTAGTGATGAAGAAACCTAAAATTCGGTGATGGAGAAGAAAATTATTGAATTTATTTACATATAATATACCATAATACAATGTAAATATGTCGAATAAATATAATATTGATCTTGATTACGCAATTTCACTTGTTACCAATTTATATATAATATGAATCATTCATTTATTGTTTTTTCAATTTGTTGCTTAGTGATGAAGAAACCGAAAATTTGGTGATAGAGATCAAAAATATTAAACTTTTTTTACATATAATATACTATAATACAGGGTAAATATGACAAATACAAATAAAATTGAGCTTTATTACGTAATTTCACTTATAAACCATTTATATATAATATGAATCATTAACTTATAGTCCTTTAACTTTGTTACTTAGTGATGAAGAAACCTAAATTTTGGTGATGGAGAAGAAAAATATTGATTTTTATTACATATAATATTCCATAATACAATGTGAAAATGACGAATCCAAATAAAATTGAGCTTTATTACGTAATTTCACTTATAAACCATTTATATATAATATGAATCATTAATTGGTAGTCATTTAACATTGTTACTTAGTGATGAAGAAAACTAAAATTTGGTGATGGAGAAGAAATTTATTGAATTTATTTACATATAATATACCATAAGAAAATGTGAATATGCCAAATACAAATAATATTGATCTTGATTACGTAATTTCACTTGTCACCCATTTATATATAATATGAATCATTCATTTATAGTTTTTTTTAGCTTTGTTGCTTAGTGATGAAGAAACCTTAATTTTGGTGATGGAGAAGAAAAATATTGAATTTTTTGACATATAATATACCGTAATACATTGTGAAAATTTCGAATACAAATAAAATTGAGCTTTATTACGTAATTTCATCTATAAACCATTTATATATAATATGAATCATTAATTGATAGTCCTTTAACATTGTTACTTAGTGATGAAGAAACCAAAAATTTGGTGATGGAGAAGAAAATTATTGAATTTATTTACATATAGTATACCATAATACAATGTGAATATGCAGAATACAAATAATTTTGATCTTGATTATGTAATTTCACTTGTTACCCATTTATATATAATATGAATCATTCATTTATAGTTTTTTAACTTGTTGCTTAGTGATGAAGAAACCTAAATTTTGGTGATGGAGAAGAAAATTATTGAATTTTTGTCATATAATATACCATAATACATTGTGAAAATTTCGAATACAAATAAAATTGAGCTTTATTACGTAATTTTACTTATAAACCATTTATATATAATTTGAATCATTAATTTATAATCCTTTAACGTTTTTACTTAGTGATGAAGAAACCTAAAATTCGGTGATGGAGAAGAAAATTATTGAATTTATTTACATATAATATACCATAATACAATGTAAATATGTCGAATAAATATAATATTGATCTTGATTACGCAATTTCACTTGTTACCAATTTATATATAATATGAATCATTCATTTATTGTTTTTTCAATTTGTTGCTTAGTGATGAAGAAACCGAAAATTTGGTGATAGAGATCAAAAATATTAATTTTTTTTACATATAATATACCATAATACAGTGTGAATATGACAAATACAAATAAAATTGAGCTTTATTACGTAATTTCACTTATAAACCATTTATTTATAATATTAATCATTAATTTATGATCCTTTAAAGTTTTTACTTAGTGATGAAGAAACCTAAATTTTGGTGATGGAGAAGAAAAATATTGATTTTTATTACATATAATATTCCATAATACAATGTGAAAATGACGAATCCAAATAAAATTGAGCTTTATTACGTAATTTCACTTATAAACCATTTATATATAATATGAATCATTAATTGGTAGTCATTTAACATTGTTACTTAGTGATGAAGAAAACTAAAATTTGGTGATGGAGAAGAAATTTATTGAATTTATTTACATATAATATACCATAAGAAAATGTGAATATGCCAAATACAAATAATATTTATCTTGATTACGTAATTTCACTTGTCACCCATTTATATATAATATGAATCATTCATTTATAGTTTTTTTTAGCTTTGTTGCTTAGTGATGAAGAAACCTTAATTTTGGTGATGGAGAAGAAAAATATTGAATTTTTTGACATATAATATACCGTAATACATTGTGAAAATTTCGAATACAAATAAAATTGAGCTTTATTACGTAATTTCACTTATAAACCATTTATATATAATATGAATCATTAATTGATAGTCCTTTAACATTGTTACTTAGTGATGAAGAAACCAAAAATTTGGTGATGGAGAAGAAAATTATTGAATTTATTTACATATAGTATACCATAATACAATGTGAATATGCAGAATACAAATAATTTTGATCTTGATTATGTAATTTCACTTGTTACCCTTTTATATATAATATGAATCATTCATTTATAGTTTTTTTAACTTGTTGCTTAGTGATGAAGAAACCTAAATTTTGGTGATGGAGAAGAAAATTATTGAAGTTTTTGTCATATAATATACCATAATACATTGTGAAAATTTTGAATACAAATAAAATTGAGCTTTATTACGTAATTTTACTTATAAACCATTTATATATAATTTGAATCATTAATTTATAATCCTTTAACGTTTTTACTTAGTGATGAAGAAACCTAAAATTCGGTGATGGAGAAGAAAATTATTGAATTTATTTACATATAATATACCATAATACAATGTAAATATGTCGAATAAATATAATATTGATCTTGATTACGCAATTTCACTTGTTACCAATTTATATATAATATGAATCATTCATTTATTGTTTTTTCAATTTGTTGCTTAGTGATGATGAAACCGAAAATTTGGTGATAGAGATCAAAAATATTAAATTTTTTTACATATAATATACCATAATACAGTGTGAATATGACAAATACAAATAAAATTGAGCTTTATTACGTAATTTCAATTATAAACCATTTATATATAATATGAATCATTAATTGGTAGTCTTTTAACATTGTTACTTAGTGATGAAGAAACCAAAAATTTGGTGATGGAGAAGAAAATTATTGAATTTATTTACATATAATATACCATATTACAATGTGAATATGCAGAATACAAATAATATTGATCTTGGTTATGTAATTTCAATTGTTACCCATTTATATATAATATGAATCATTCATATATAGTTTTTTTTTTAACTTTATTGCTTAGTGATGAAAAAACATAAAATTTGGTTATGGAGAAGAAAATATTTTTTTTTACAAATAATATACCTTAATACAGTGGGAATATGACAAATACCTACAAAATTGAGCTTTATTACGTAATTTCACTTATAAACCATTTTAATATAATATGAATCATTAATTTATAGTCCTTTAACTTTGTTACTTAGTGATGAAGAAACCGAAAATTTGGTGATGGAGAAGCAAATTATTGAATTTTTTTACATATAATATACCATAATACAATGTGAATATGCCGAATACAAATAATATTGATCTTGATTAGGTAATTTCATTTGTTACCATTTATATATAATATGAATCATTCATTTATAGTTTTTTTCACTTTGTTTTTTAGTGATGAAGAAACCTAAAATTTGGTGATGTAGAAGAAAATATTAATTTTTTTTACAAATAATATACCTTAATACATAGTGAATATGACAAATACAAACAAAATTGAGCTTTATTACGTAGTTTAACTTATAAACTATTTTAATATAATATGAATCATTAATTTATAGTCCTTTAACGTTGTTACTTAGTGATGAAGAAACCTAAAATTTGGCGATGGAGAAGAAAATTATTGAATTCATTTACATATAATATACCATAATACAATATGAATATGCCGAATACAAATAATATTGATCTTGGTTATGTAATTTCACTTGTTACCCATTTATATATAATATGAATTATTCATTTATAGTTTTTTCACTTGGTTGCTTAGTGATGAAGAAACCTAAAATTTGGTGATTGAGAAGAAAATATTAAACTTTTTTTATAAATATAATATACTATAATACAGTGTGAATATGACAAATACAACTAAAATTGAGCTTTATTACGTAATTTCACTTGTAAACCATTTATATATAATATGAATCATTAATTTATAGTCCTTTAACTTTGTTACTTAATGATGAAGAAACCTAAAATTTGGTGATGGAGAAGAAAAATATTGATTTTTATTACATTTGATATACCATAATACAATGTGAAAATGATGAATCCAAATAAAATTGAGCTTTATTACGTAATTTCACTTATAAACCATTTATATATAATATGAATCATTAATGATAGTCCTTTTATTATTGTTACTTAGTGATGAAGAAAACTAAAATTTGGTGATGGAGAAGAAAATTATTGAATTTATTTACATATAATATACCATAATACAATGTGAATATGCCGAATACAAATAATATTGATAATGATTACGTATTTTCACTTGTTACCCATTTATATATAATATGAATCATTCATTTATAGTTTTTTTTTTAACTTTGTTGCTTAGTGATGAAGAAACCTAAATTTTGGTGATGGAGAAGAAAAATATTGAATTTTTTGACATATAATATACCATAATACATTGTGAAAGTTTTGAATACAAATAAAATTGAGCTTTATTACATAATTTCACTTATAAACCATTTATATATAATATGAATCATTAATTTATTGTCCTTTAACGTTTTTACTTAGTGATGAAGAAACCTAAAATTTGATGATGGAGAAGAAAATTATTGAATTTATTTAAATATAATATACAATAATACAATGTGAATATGGAGAATACAAATAATATTGATCTTGACTATATAATTTCACTTGGTATCAATTTATATATAATATGAATCATTCAATTATAGTTTTTTCAATTTGTTGCTTAGTGATGAAGAAACCTAAAATTTGGTGATGGAGATGAAAAATATTAATTTTTTTTACCTATAATATACCATAATACAATGTGAATATGACAAATACAAATAAGATTGAGCTTTATTACTTAATTTCACTTATAAACCATTTATATATAATATGAATATTTAATTTATAATCCTTTAACGTTTTCACTTAGTGATGAAGAAACCTAAAATTTGGTGATGGAGAAGAAAATTATTGAAGTTATTTACATATAATATACCATAATACAATGTGAATATGCCGAATACAAATAATATTGATCTTGATTATATAATTTCACTTGTTACCAATTTATATATAATATGAATCATTCAGTTATAGTGTTTTCAATTTGTTGCTTAGTGATGAAGAAACCTAAAATTTAGTGATGGAGATCAAAAATTATAATTTTTTTTATATATAATCTACCATAATACAATGTGAATATGACAAATACAAATAAATTTGAGCTTTATTACGTAATTTCACTTATAAACCATTTATATATAATATGAATCATTAATTTACAATCCTTTAACTTTGTTACTTAGTGATGAAGAAACCTAAAATTTGGTGATGGAGAAGAAAAATATTGATTTTTATTACATATAATATACCATAATCCAATGTGAAAATGACGAATCCAAATAAAATTGAGCTTTATTACGTAATTTTACTTATAAACCATTTATATATAATATGAATCATTAATTGATAGTCCTTTAACATTGTTACTTAGTGATGAAGAAACCTAAAATTTGGTGATGGAGAAGAAAATTATTGAATTTATTTACATATAATATACCATAATACAATGTGAATATGCAAAATACAAATAATATTGATCTTGATAATGTAATTTCACTTGTTACCTATTTATATATATTATGAATCATTCATTTATAGTTTTTTTTAATTTTGTTGCTCTGTGATGAAGAAATCTAAATTTTGGTGATGGAGAAAAAAATATTGAATTTTTTGACATATAATATACCATAATACATTGTGAAAATTTCGAATACAAATAAAATTGATCTTTATTACGTAATTTCACTTATAAACCATTTATATATAATATGAATCATTAATTTATAATCCTTTAACGTTTTTACTTAGTGATAAAGAAACCTAAAATTTGGTGATGGAGAAGAAAATTATTGAATTTATTTACATATAATATACCCTAATACAAACAATGTGAATATGCCGAATACAAATAATATTGATCTTGATATTATAATTTCACTTGTTACCAATTTATATATAATATGAATCATTCATTTATAGTTTTTTCAATTTGTTGCTTAGTGATGAAGAAACCTAAAATTTGGTGATCGAGATCAAAAATACTAATTTTTTTACATACAATATACCATAATACAGTGTGAATATGACAAATACAATTAAAATTGAGCTTTATTACGTAATTTCACTTATAAACCATTTATATATAATATGAATAATTAATTTATAGTCCTTTAAATTTGTTACTTAGTGATGAAGAAACCAAAAATTTGGAGATGGAGAAGCAAATTATTGAATATTTTTACATATGATATACCATAATACAATGTGAATATGCCGAATACAAATAATATTGATCTTGATTAGGTAATTTCATTTGTTACCAATTTATATATAATATGAATCATTCATTTATTGTTTTTTCAATTTGTTGCTTAGTGATGAAGAAACCTAAAATTTGGTCATGGAGATCAAAAATATTAATTTTTTTTACATATAATATACCATAATACAGTGTGAAAATGACAAATACAATTAAAATTGAGCTTTATTACGTAATTTCAATTATAAACCATTTATATATAATATGAATCATTAATTGGTAGTCATTTAACATTGTTACTTAGTAATGAAGAAACCAAAAATTTGGTGATGGAGAAGAAAATTATTGAATTTATTTACATATAATATACCATAATATAATGTGAATATGCAGAATACAAATAATATTGATCTTGATTATGTAATTTCACTTGTTACACATTTAAATATAATATGAATTATTCAATTATAGATTTTCACTTGGTTGCTTAGTGATGAAGAAACCTAAAATTTGGTGATGGAGAAGAAAATATTAAACTTTTTTTTACATATAATATACTATAATACAGGGTAAATATGACAAATACAAATAAAATTGAGCTTTATTACGTAATTTCACTTATAAACCATTTATATATAATATGAATCATTAACTTATAGTCCTTTAACTTTGTTACTTAGTGATGAAGAAACCTAAATTTTGGTGATGGAGAAGAAAAATATTGATTTTTATTACATATAATATTCCATAATACAATGTGAAAATGACGAATCCAAATAAAATTGAGCTTTATTACGTAATTTCACTTATAAACCATTTATATATAATATGAATCATTAATTGGTAGTCATTTAACATTGTTACTTAGTGATGAAGAAAACTAAAATTTGGTGATGGAGAAGAAATTTATTGAATTTATTTACATATAATATACCATAAGAAAATGTGAATATGCCAAATACAAATAATATTGATCTTGATTACGTAATTTCACTTGTCACCCATTTATATATAATATGAATCATTCATTTATAGTTTTTTTTAGCTTTGTTGCTTAGTGATGAAGAAACCTTAATTTTGGTGATGGAGAAGAAAAATATTGAATTTTTTGACATATAATATACCATAATACATTGTGAAAATTTCGAATACAAATAAAATTGAGCTTTATACGTAATTTCACTTATAAACCATTTATATATAATATGAATCATTAATTTATAGTCCATTAACGTTTTTACTTAGTGATGAAGAAACCTAAAATTTGGTGATGGAGAAGAAAATTATTGAATTTATTTACATATAATATACCATAATACAATGTGAATATGGAAAATATAAATAATATTGATCTTGATTATATAATTTCATTCGGTATCAATTTATATATAATATGAATCATTCATTTATAGTTTTTTCAATTTGTTGCTTAGTGATGAAGAAACCTAAAATTTGGTGATGGAGATGAAAAATATTAATTTTTTTTACCTATAATATACCATAATAAAGTGTGAATATTGCAAATACAAATAAAATTGAGCTTTACTATGTAATTTCACTTATAAACCATTTATATATAATATGAATCATTAATTTATAGTCCTTTAACTTTGTTACTTAGTGATGAAGAAACCAAAAATTTGGTGATGGAAAAGCAAATTATTGAATTTATTTACATATAATATACCATAGTACAATGTGAATATGCCGAACACAAATAACATTGATCTTATAATATCCTATATTCCCTTAAATGCTCAATTAGTTATCAGTTGAGACCAATTGAGTTCCTATGTACGCTATCTTTTGTCAGTTGGAACAATTAGAGCTCCTATGTGCTCTAAATGTTGTAAAATGGGACCAATAGCGTAACCATTGAACATTGAAGAGATTAATTACTAATAAAAGAGACAGACCAATATTAATAAATACAAGAGAAGACATTTTTAATAACATTAATAATTGGTCAATTGGTGTTGGAAGATAAAATATCAATTGGGATATTTTATATTACTACTTGATATTATATATATTATATATATATTTTGTGTGTTGGGGGTTGAAAGAAGAAGAAAAGGATAAGCAGAAGTAGGTAAGAGAGAGTGAGAGATATCAGAAAGGAAAAAGAAAATAAAGAGAAGAAAGAAGAAGAGAGAAAGAGGAAAGAAGAGCTTGGAGGAAAAGAAGAAAAAACCATTGAGAATCATCGTCTTCACCACGATCATCATGTCATCTTCACTCTCACCTTCACCAAACTTCATCTTCTTCTTCTAGAAGGTGAGTTCTTAGATAGATTTAGCATTTGGGGGAAAATAACCTATATTCGGGGGGGTGTGAATTTGTGATGAACTTGTTGTGTTCATACTCCTCATCCATGCTATGTGTTGATATCATGTTGTTGTTGTTGTTGAAGTTCTGATCCTTGAGTGTTTGATGCTTATGTGTTTTGTTGTTGAAGTTATGGAGGTTAATCACAAGATTTCATAAAAATATATGTTTTAGTATGGATTAGGAGGGTTGAATTTGGAAAAAGGAGTGGTTAAAAGATGAATTTTTGAAGAAGTTTGAAGAACCAATCGATTGGTTCTTGGGCATAATCGTCGATTGGTTTAGTGAAATTTTTTAGAGTAATTCACATTCAATCGATTGATTCATTTGATCAATCTATTGACATGAGTTAATTATTTGATAAATTAAAATATGTCACCAATGGGGGTCAAACCCGGGACCTCTTTGATATGGTACAAGCCTTACCACTAGGCTAAGGATCTTGTTGTTGAATAGTCATGCAATGAATAAATGTTAATCTAAATCTTCATTAAGATAGATTAATGAATTAATTGAGTGTTATAACTCCGTTTTGGATGCGGACGGATGCGTTAGTAAGATAACGAAAAAGGCTATTATTATGATACCATGTTATAGTATATTATGTGTCTTACAAATTCTATGAATTATATTATGATGGATGTTAAACATGGTTGATATGTTTGATTGTGAAATAACATGATTAAAAACCTTACAAAGGTGAGAGAGGAAACCTAGGAGTATAACATGATTAATAACTTAGAAAGATAATCTAGGTTATGGAACATGTGAGATATATGTATGAGAATACAATATTCATTCATACGACGCTTATGTGGAGGTCGTGGACGAATTGTTGCCATGATTGAGAATGAGATGCATTGTATGGAACATGCCAAGTTATTATTTAAGTATTGTGGTGAATACAGTCACCTGCGATTGATGAATTTTGTTATGGTTCGTGGAACCGATGATTTGTGAAACCGATCATGTATTCAGAATGTGTGTTTTTATGTGATGGTACACATCTCTATTGGTATGCTTAGACGTGTAAGCATTGGGATGTGGGACCAATGATTCGAGCCTCAATTGGGTTTGAGCCCGAACCATGGAGGACATGGGGTAAAGGTGGACACCAAAGTGGGATAAGGCCCATACGGTGAAACAGACTCAAAGTGGGTAGAGTCACATACGAGTGATGGTTCTCAATAGTGGGTTTAAGTCCTATAGGGGAACCAGATATCCACCGCGAAAGTCGAATGATATGAGCATGCATGAACCGGGCCTGGCTTAGACGTATGTCCGTTTGGGAATTGATGTTTCGTGATCTGAATAATGATCGTGGTTGAGTTATGAGAACTCAGATGCATGTTTCCATACAAATGCGAGATAGTTTCCCTATTGCTCAAGTCTTCGTTCCCTTGTTGACTGGAGTTGGATATGAGTTGAATATTGATTAGAAAACCCTGTAGAGCCGAGTGGACCCATAGGATAGGAGAACTCACTGAGATTATTATCTCATCCCATTATTGTTGTTATTTTTCAAGTAATCATTGCAGGTTGAATCGAAGAGAATCTGTTTACGGATGTTTCAAGGGATGATGTTTATCATGATCTTCCGCTGTGGAGTTATGTGCAATGAAGATATTGCACATAGTTCTTAGATTTTTATTGTTTAGGCACTATTGTATAACATGTTCCATTGATGTTTTTAGTTTGGACATGTATATATATTGATGCCATTAGGCACTTATGTTGGATCAGTACCAAATATTAACACTTGTATGATATTATTCTAGATATATATTATACGGGTTATTACAGTTGGTATCAGAGCAGGTCGATTCTCGACCTAGCCTTGAAACATCATAAGTAAATCTATTCCTGCCTCATATGTGTGTTTAGCCAACATGATTCTTAATATCACTGTATGTAGTATTATCTGATCAATCTAATGCTATGTGCATGGTAGGTAGGATCATGGTCGAGCGACCACGAGGACTTTGAAGCGTGGGTGGAACTTGTGCTTTGAGAGTAGGCTCAAGCCAAGAGTTAGAAAGTAGGGAGAACTGGATAGCCCAGTTGAAGTTTCAGAGGAGTTGTGATTTGGATATTATGGAATTGAAGAGTAGTGTATCGTTTAAGCAATCCTATGGTGTTAACGGAGTTAAGAAGTTAAGGAATTCTATCGGATGAGTTTTCCAGAATTTTGAGGAATAAATGAATTTGCTAGTAGAATAAGATACACATATTGATATGGAATAAGTATTGTGAGTAATTCCATATGGTGAAGGTGAAAGGATGGTTATGTTGCACATATGTCATAAGGTCTGGAAGTGAGGTAGTGTATCAGTGTTTCAGTTTCTGAGGCCACTAAAATATTTTGGAAGAACGAGAGTACTTCATGGAGTATATATATTTGGAATTGTACCTTGCAAGTGGTTAAGGACTTGAGGGATAAGGACGTTCAGTTTTGTTGGGAGCCTAAGGTAGTGGTGAAGTCTAAGGAGAGACCCGAGGACATGACTACCTATTTCAAGAGAAACAGGTATGGGCCAAATGGAAGCTAGAAGATAAACCAAGTATATTCAGTCTTAGAAGGGAGATCAGATTTGGGATAGCTCGTCAGCGGTTCATTGTTAGTAAGAGACCATTATGGAATGTTAAGTTACCTAAGGATCAATTATAAGAGTTCGTGTGGAAAGAGAGAACACACAATATATAGTAATGGAAGCTCCGGTGAGTTTTGGTTGTAGGAGACTTGGTTGAGGAGAATAGCAAGTAAGTTGGATTTAAGGAATTCTAGTAGAATGGTTTTGTAACTAGAACTGGGAGAATTACCATAGGAAGATATGTGAACGCAGAGTGTGGAAGCAGCATGAATGTTACAATACAACTGTTGTAATGAGGTACATTTTAGATAAAGGTACAATAGGACCATTAAGATTCATTAAGATGAAGTCATGGGTATGTAGTTGATGATTGTTCGCATCGAGGATTTCTAGAGTATGTAGTGGAGTGGAGGAAGTTATACCTTGGTATTAAGAGAAGTATGTGATAGCAGCATTATGGTCACAAGTAAGTGTAATGGATTTCTTGTCTTGAGATGTTTGCGAAGTAACACACATTTTATTAAGTAGTGAGTCTTGTATTCTAAGAAGTTGAGTTGATGATAGACAACAAAAGATAAGCCAAGCTGGAGCATGGAGACTAAGTGTAGGATTTGAAATATGTTATGATGTAAGAGCTTATTGGGAGACAATGAGGATTGTCCGTAGCAAGTCATCTAGACAAGTAACCCCAGTATGATGAAGTGTGTAGTAGGTATTGGTTTAGAAGAAAATTTAAGTCATAAGTGTGTGGCAATGCTAAGATTCATCTTAAGTGCATTTTATTTGAATTGCAAGAGTAATAATGGCTTATTGGAAGTCTGATTGATAGTTATCTTCTTGAGGAGTGTTTGGTTGGTTGGTCATGGAGTATAAACATTCGCACCGTGTTGGAGCTAAGGGTTTCTTAAATGTCATAAGTGTATCGTTGTGGATGTACAAATTGAGGATGGAGTTACACGTCACCACAACTCAGATTGGTAGTTTTGAAATTGGGATTTTTGAAGGTGTAGTGCGTAGTTGTTCATCTATAGAGATATCATGGAAGTCAGACGTTTGGGAAAACCAACCTGGTGAACCATGCTCAGTTTAAGTAAGTCTTAGAAGTACCACTATTATGATTATGAATAACTATAAGGAACAGAGCTGGAAGAGACCTACTAAGTGGTGATTTGGAAGGGATTAGTTCAGTATATTGTATGCGTTAGTAAGGTGTAAATTGATTAGTCGGAATATGGAATTCAATAATTTCTTGGATTCATGGCTTCGGATGAGGTCCCCCAGGAGAGTAGTATTTGTGTGTACAATGATACTCTACCCTATTGGAAGGATTCATGAATTATACTTCCCAGGAGGAACGGGAATCAGTTATTCCTGAAGTTAAACATGTAACTCGAACTGTATATGAGTAAGAGCATGAGCTAAGATTATGGAAGATGGGACTGGATGATTGAGATGAATGATTTTGGATACGAAGTGAAATGTTGTCGCTAAATGTGTGTGAAATATTGTGTGTGACTGTATGAGGTGTATGGACACTCATAGTTACGCTCTAGATTGCTTAAGTTCCTTAGAAGTGGTGTCTCGTTGATGATTTAAAGTTCCTTGATGGTGTTACTTTGTTATTGGTCGAGATCATGTGTTGGGAGAAATCTTGAATGAATCAAAACCCTATAAGAGGATTTGATATGGAATATAGTAACCAGAACCGGAGATTGTCAAACTAATTTGGTTTAGCTGCTTCAAACACATGATGAATTTGGATGTTGTACGTTTTATGGTTGTAGTGATGTAACTCCTGGATACCTATCTTCTGAAGAGTGTTGGTCTTATTCTTAACTTTTGTGTGTCAACAAGAAATTTATTCTACTAATAGATGTCAGTGAGGTCCTAGTACTGCTTTGGATGGTGGGCACTCTGGAGGATAGGCATGACCTTTTATGTAGACTGTTAGCTAACAAGTGGTGTTTAGGAATCCCAGGTGTTCCACTGTTGGAATCAGAGTAGCAAAGTGGAAAGTGATGGATGAAAGGGCTCAATCGAGATTATAAGGATCAAATAGATAGTTACTCATAAGAATGGGAATAAGACAATCTCGTGCTAATGAAGCTATCTTATTGGAGTAGTACGAGAGAAGTCAAATAGTAGGAGCAAAGGCTTGCAGCATACAATATCAGATCAAGTGGAGTTTATGAGATTATCAATAGATGAATTACAAAGTTTGTCACACTTGTTGAAGGAATAATAAGAAAAGAGTAGTCAATATTGTGTGCGATTAAGGAATCAATAAGTTTTCTTATGAAGGATTAATGAGTATTGATTAACCAAGTCAAGATAAGATGTCGTAATTATGTTTTGTGTAACTTAGTGCAAGGAAGGGAAGTCGTGGTATCCGGGAGGAAAGTGACCAATGGATGTTGAGCGGTATATCAGATGAATTAAGTGGGAGCAAGTTTACCTGTTAATCCAATATCATAATAAGATTATAATGGAAATCAAGAAGTTTCAAGAGTTCATGAAAGAAGGAAATTTGTCAGCAGGACAAGTTAGAATGATGAGTATGTCAGAGGCTTGAAATCAAAGAGAAGTCAAATGTTAGTCTAAGACGTTAATGCAAGAATTATCCGTTTGTTGAGTGAAGGAAATTCGGGGGCGAATTTCAATTTAAGGGGGGGAGAATGTAATATCCCATATTCCCTTAAATGCTCAATTAGTTGTCAGTTGAGACCAATTGAGTTCCTATGTACGCTATCTTTTGTCAGTTGGAACAATTTGAGCTCCTATGTGCTCTAAATGTTGTAAAATGGGACCAATAGAGTAACCATTTAACTCTGAAGAGATTAATTATTAATAAAAGAGACAGACCAATATTAATAAATACAAGAGAGGACATTTTTGATAACATTAATAATTGTTCAATTGGTGCTGGAAGATAAAATATCAATTGGGATATTTTATATTACTACTTGATATTATATATATTATATATATATTTTGTGTGGTGGGGGTTGAAAGAAGAAGAAAAGGATAAGAAGAAGTAGGTAAGAGAGAGTGAGAGATATCAGAAAGGAAAAAGAAAAGAAAGAGAAGAAAGAGGAAAGAAGAGCTTGGAGGAAAAGAAGAAAAAACCATGGAAAATCATCATCTTCACTACCATCATCATGTCATCTTCACTCTCACCTTCACCAAACTTCATATTCTTCTTCTACAAGGTGAGTTCTTAGATAGATTTAGCATTTGGGGGAAAATAACCTATATTCCGGGGGTTAGGATTTGTGTGAATTTGTGATGAACTTGTTGTGTTCGTACTCCTCATCCATGCTATGTGTTGATACCATGTTGTTGTTGTGGTCCTTGAGTGTTTGATGCTTATGTGTTTTGTTGTTGAAGTTATGGAGGTTAATCACATGATTTCATAACAATATATGTTTTAGTATGGATTGGGAGGGTTGAAATTGGAAAAAGGAGTGGTTAAAAGATGAATTTTTGAAGAAGTTTGAAGAACCAATTGGTTCTTGGGCATAATCGATTGGATGGATTTTCTGTTTTTGAAGTAGTTGAAATTTTTCAAAAACCACGATTGGCCCTTCCAATCAATCGATTGGTTTAGTGAAATTTTTGAGAATAATTCATATTCAATCGATTGATTCATTTGATCAATCTATTGACATGAATTAGTTATTTGATGAATTAAAATATGTCACCAATGGGGGTCAAACCCGACACCTCCTTGATATGGTACAAGCCTTACCACTAGGCTAAGGATCTTGTTGTTGAATAGTCATGCAATGAATAAATGTTAATCTAAATCTTGATTAAGATAGATTAATGAATTAATTGAGTGTTATAACTCTGTTTTGGATGCGGACGGATGCGTAAGTAAGATAACGAAAAAGGCTATTATTATGATACCATGTTATAGTATATTATGCGTCTTACAAATTCTTTGAATTATATTATGATGGATGTTAAACATGGTTGATATGTTTGATTATGAAATAACATGATCAAAAACCTTACAAAGGTGAGAGAGGAAACCTAGGAGTATAACATGATTAATAACTTAGAAAGATAATCTAGGTTATGGAACATGTGAGATATATGTATGAGAATACAATATTCATTCATATGACGTTTATGTGGAGGTCGTGGACAAATTGTTGCCATGATTGAGAATGAGATGCATTGTATGGAACATTCCAAGTTATTATTTGAGTATTGTGATGAATACAGTCACCTGCGATTGATGAATTTTGTTATGGTTCGTGGAACCGATGATTTGTGAAACCGATCATGTATTCAGAATGTGTGTTTTTCTGTGATGGTACACATCTCTATTGTATGCTTAGACGTGTAAGCACTGGGATGTGGGACCAATGATTCGAGCCTCAATTGGGTTTGAGCCTTAAACATGGCGGACATGGGGTAAAGGTGGACACCAAAGTGGGATAAGGTCCATACGGTGAAAGAGACTCAAAGTGGGTAGAGTCCCATACGAGTGATGGTTTTCAATAGTGGGTTTAAGTCCTATAGGGGAACCGAATATCCACCGCGAAAGTCGAATCATACGAGCATGCATGAACCGGGCCTGGCTTAGACGTAAGTCCGTTCGGGCATTGATGTTTCGTGATCTGAATAATGATCGTGGTTGAGTTATGAGAACTCAGATGCATGTTTCCATACAAATGCGAGATAGTTTCCCCATCGCTCAAGTCTTCGTTCCCTTGTTTACTGGAGTTGGATATGAGTTGAATATTAATTAGAAAACCCTGTAGAGCCGAGTGGACCAATAGGATAGGAGAACTCACTAAGATTGTTATCTCATCCCATTATTGTTGTTATTTTTCAGGTAATCCTTGCAGGTTGAATCTAAGAGAACTGTTTACGGATGTTTCAAGGGATGTTGTTTATCATGATCTTTCATTGTGGAGTTGTGTGTAATGAAGATATTGCACATAGTTCTTAGATTTTTATTGTTTAGGCACTATTATATAACATGTTCCATTGATGTTTTTAGTTTGCACATGTATATATATTGATGCCATTAGGCACTTATGTTGGATCCATACCAATTATTAACACTTGTATGATATTATTCTAGAAATATATTATACGGGTTGTTACAGATCTTGATTAGGTAATTTCATTTGTTACCCATTTATATATAATATGAATCATTCATTTATAGTTTTTTTCACTTTGTTGCTTAGTGACGAAGAAACCTAAAATTTGGTGATGGAGAAGAAAATATTTTTTTTTTTACAAATAATATACCTTACAAAATTGAGCTTTATTATATAATTTCACTTGTTATCAATTTATATATAATATGAATCATTCATTGATAGTTTTTTCAATTTGTTGCTTAGTGATGAAGAAACCTAAAATTTGGTGATGGAGATGAAAAATATAATTTTTTTTACCTATAATATACCATAATACAATGTGAAAATGACGAATCCAAATAAAATTGAGCTTTATTACGTAATTTCACATATAAACCATTTATATATAATATGAATCATTAATTTATAGTCCTTTAAATTTGTTACTTAGTCATGAAGAAACCAAAAGTTTGGTGATGGAGAAGCAAATTATTGAATTTATTTACATATATTATACCATAAAACAATGTGAATATGCCGAATACAAATAATATTGATCTTGATTACATAATTTCATTTCTTACGCATTTATATTCAATATGAATCATTCATTTATAGTTTTTTTTTAACTTTGTTGCTTAGTGATGATGAAACCTAAAATTTGATGATGGAGAAGAAAATATTAATTTTTTTTACAAATAATATACCTTAATACAATGGGAATATGACAAATACAAACAAAACTGAGCTTTATTACGTAATTTCACTTATAAACCATTTTAATATAATATGAAACATTAATTTATAGTCCTTTAATGTTGTTACTTAGTGATGAAGAAACCTAAAATTTGGCGATGGAGAAGAAAATTATTGAATCTATTTACATATAATATACCATAATACAATATGAATTTGCCGAATACAAATAATATTGATCTTGATTATGTAATTTCACTTGTTACCCATTTATATATAATATGAATCATTCGTTTATAGTTTTTTCACTTGGTTGCTTAGTGATGAAGAAACCTAAAATTTGGTGATGGAGAAGAAAACATTAAACTTTTTTAACATGTAATATACCATAATACAGTGTGAATATGACAAATACAAATAAAATTGAGCTTTATTACGTAATTTCATTTATAGTCTTTTAACTTTGTTACTTAGTGGTGAAGAAACCAAAAATTTGGTGATGGAGAAGCAAATTATTTAATTTATTTAAATATGATATACCATAATACAATGTGAATATGCCGAATACAAATAATATTGATCCTGATTAGGTAATTTTATTTGTTACCCATTTATATATAATATGAATCATTCATTTATAGTTTTTTTCACTTTGTTGCTTAGTGATGAAGAAACCTAAAATTTGGTGATGGAAGGGAAAATATTTTTTTTTTACAAATAATATACCTTAATACAATGTGAATATGACGAATACAAACAAAATTGAGCTTTCTTACGTAATTTCACTTATAAACCATTTTAATATAGTATGAATCATTAATTTATAGTCCTTTAATGTTGTTACTTAGTGATGAAGAAACCTAAAATTTGGCGATGGAGAAGAAAATTATTGAATTTATTTACATATAAATATACCATAATACAATATGAATATGCCGAATACAAAAAATATTGATCTTGATTATATAATTTCACTTGTTATCAATTTATATATAATATGAATCATTCATTTATAGTTTTTTCAATTTGTTGCTTAGTGATGAAGAAACCTAAAATTTGGTGATGGAGATGAAATTTTTTATTTTTTTTACCTATAATATACCATAATACAGTGTGAATATGACAAATTCAAATAAAATTGAGCTTTATTACGTAATTTCACTTATAAACTATTTATATATAATATGAATAATTTAATTTATAGTCCTTTAACTTTGTTACTTAGTGATAAAGAAACCTAAAATTGGGTGATGGAGAAGAAAATTATTGAATTTATTTACATATAATATACCATAATACAATGTTAATATTCCGAATAAAAAATATTGATCTGGATTATATAATTACACTTGTTACCAATTTATATATAATATGAATCATTTATTATTAGTTTTTTCAATTCATTGCTTAGTGATGAAGAAACCTAAAATTTTGTGATGGAGATGAAAAATATTAAATTTTTTTACATATAATATACCATAATACAGTGTGAATATGACAACTACAAATAAAATTGAGCTTTATTACGTAATTTTACTTATAAACCATTTATATATAATATGAATCATTAATTTATAATCCTTTAACTTTGTTACATAGTGATGAAGAAGCCAAAAAATTGGTGATGGAGAAGCAAATTATTGAATTTATTTACAGATAATATAACATAATACAATGTGAATATGCCCATTACAAATAATATTGATCTTGATTACGTAATTTCATTTGTTACCCATTTATATGTAATATGAATCATTCATTTATAGTTTTTTTTCACTTTGTTGCTTAGTGATGAAGAAACCTAAAATTTTGGGATGGAGAAGAAAATATTATTTTTTTATACAAATAATATACCTTAATACAGTGTGAATATGACAAATACAAACAAAAATGAGCTTTATTACGTAATTTTACTTATACACCATTTATATATAATATGAATCATTAATTTATAGTCCTTTAACGTTTTTACTTAATGATAAAGAAACCTAAAATTGGGTGATGGAGAAGAAAATTATTGAATTTATTTACATATAATATACCATAATACAATGTGAATATGCCGAATACAAATAATATTGATCTTGATTATATAATTTCACTTGTTACCCATTTATATATAATATGAATCCTTCATTTATAGTTTTTTCACTTTGTTGCTTAGTAATGAAGAAACCTAAAATTTTGTGATGGAGAAGAAAATATTAAACTTTTTTTACATATAATATACCATAATACAGTGTGAATATGACAAATACAAATAAAATTGAGCTTTATTACGTAATTTTACTTATAAACCATTTATGTATAATATGAATCATTAATTTATAGTCCTTTAACTTTGTTACTTAGTGATGAAGAAACCTAAAATTTGGTGATGGAGAAGAAAAATATTGATTATTATTACATATAATATACCAAAATACAATGTGAAAATGCCGAATCCAAATAAAATTAAGATTTATTATGTAATTTCCCTTATAAACCACTTATATATAATATGAATCATTAATTGATAGTCCTTTAACATTGTTACTTAGTGATGAAGAAACCTAACTTTGGTGATGGAGAAGAAAATTATTGAATTTATTTACATATAATATACCATAATATAATGTGTATATGCAGAATACAAATAATATTGATCTTGATTATGTAATTTCACTTGTTACACATTTAAATATAATATGAATCATTCATTTATAGTTTTTTTAACTTTGTTGCTTAGTGATGATGAAACCTAAATTTTGGTGATGGAGATCGAAGAAAAATATTGAATTTTTTGACATATAATATACAATAATTTATTGTGAAAATTTCGAATAAAAATAAAATTGAGGTTTATTACGTAATTTCACTTATAAACCATTTATATATAATATGAATCATTAACTTAAAGTCCTTTAACGTTTTTACTTTGTGATGAAGAAATCCAAAATTTGGTGATGGAGAAAAAAATTATTGAATTTATTTACATATAATATACCATAATACAATGTGAATATTCCGAATAAAAAATATTGATCCGGATTATATAATTTCACTTGTTACCAATTTATATATAATATGAATCATTCATTATTAGTTTTTTCAATTCGTTGCTTAGTGATGAAGAAACCAAAAATTTGGTGATGGAGATGAAAAATATTAATTTTTTTTACATATAATATACCATAATACAGTGTGAATATGACAACTACAACTAAAATTGAGCTTTATTACGTAATTTCACTTCTAAACCATTTATATATAATATGAATCATTAATTTATAATCCTTTAACTTTGTTACATAGTGATGAAGAAGCCAAAAAAATTGGTAATGGAGAAGCAAATTATTGAATTTATTTACATATAATATAACATTATACAATGTGAATATGCCGAATACAAATAATATTGATCTTGATTATGTAATTTCATTTGTTACCCATTTATATGTAATATTAATCATTCATTTATAGTTTTTTTTCACTTTGTTGCTTAGTGATGAAGAAACCTAAAATTTTGGGATGGAGAAGAAAATATTATTTTTTTATCACTACGCCAAAAATTGGAATAGACAGCGCACCTTAGAGGGCGCTTTATTACAAAAGCGCACTCTAAAGTGAAGCGAAAAAATAAGGAGCGAACAACTGGAATAGACAGCGCACTTTAGAGGGCGCTTTTGTAATAAAGCGCCCTCTAAGGTGAAGCGAAAAAATAAGGAGGAGATAGAGGGACAACAATACAGGGCGCTTTTTAGAAAGCGCCCTCTAAGGTTACCCTTAGAGGGCGCTTTTAAAAAAGCGCTCTATAAGTCCATGTGCATTTCCAGTTTATAAAGCGCTTTTGGAAAGCCTTAGAGAGCGCTTTCATAAGCGCCCTCTTAGGCCCCCTTTAGAGGGCGCTTTTTTTCCACAAGCGCCCTCTAAGGTCCCCTTTAGTAAACATTAAAATTATAACATACTGCGCGTTTTGTTATTTCACTCTCTGTTATTTTCGTTCTTTTTCACGTTAGGGTTCTCACTGCTACGATTTTCGCTACTTCTAAGGCGTTCTCCTTCCACCTCTGTTAGATCTACGACGTTTCCTCCTTCTATTAATTCGTTGTTAGCTGTTCGATTTTGACACCATAGGTATTTTTCTAATATTCATATTACTTGGTTTCTCTTCTGACGTTCGCTATTGTTCATTTTTGGTTTCATTTTTCTTGGTTCATACATTTATTGAGTATTCTCAACAATAATTATTGTGTTGCAATGCTAGCAATGGAGACTAGGCATTATGGGTTAAATTTCACCAACTGTTCCATTTGTTTCTCGATGTAGAAAAAGGAGGGAGCAATATCTAAAACACCTTCTACCAATCAAAGGTACACTATGCAGCTTATGAGTGTATTTATTCTAGCATACATAGCGTAGCTAGTAACTTAAGAAGTTTAGGTATGGATGTTATTTGATAGAGTAAATTAGAGTCGACTATTCTTCTGTTAGCTTTCAGTTAGACCATTATACAATTCTACATATATATTTTCTAGTCAATGTTTTTCTTTTGTAAAAACTATATGATGATATATAACTATGCTACAAATTAGTGCATACCACTAATGCTTAATGCATGGTTCATACATTCTCATGCTATTGAAGTCAGAGATATCTGAAAATGTTGAGAAACTAACTCAATAAACCAAAATTGTTTTGGTTTTGGGTTGTTGTTGGAGACATGAATGCCCTGCATAGAGACTAACTCAATAAAGCGAAATTGTTTTGTCTCATCCCATTTTTGGTTTCTCTTCTGAAATTGTTTTTTGTTTATTCTAATTAGTAATGGATAATACATGGATGTCTTCCAATCGATTGTCGAGAGAGTACGAGAATGGGGTATCAGAATTCGTTAAGTTTGCCGTTGTGCACGTCGAAGACCCCAGTAGAATGATATGTCCTTGCTTGGGTTGTTGTTATGCAGAATAGTGGTGTCACCGTGGTAGCTGAAGCAATGCACATATCAAGTGCGAAGGACTTAAACCCCAAATTTGCAAATCTGTCGTATTTTGGTGTTATCGAGCGCATTTGGGTGTTTGATTATGAGAAGTTTCAGATTCCTATATTTGGTTGCAAGTGGGTTGAAAATAGTAACGGCATTCGAATGGATAAGTCAGGATTTTTGCAAGTGGATCTTAATAGGGTGGGATACAAAGATGAGTCTTTTATTCTAGCCTCTCAAGCTAGACAAGTGTTCTATGTCAATGATCCGAAAAGTACGAAATGGTCTATAGTTCTTTTTTCCAACAAAGTAATTGATGAAAACACTAGAGATCAAGGTGATATTGATGTTGAGATTGAATCGTTTACCAGAAATGATCAAGATGAGAATATTATATCAAATGATTCATATATTAGAAATGATCATAATGAGGGTATTTGGATCAATCCAACCGTCCGTGTTGTTAAGAGACATGTAGAACATATTCCAACCAAGAAAAGAAAGAGAACTTAGTGAAAAAGGTACAGGTCAAATGATTTTAATTGTTTTCTTTATTACAGGTAAAATGGCTTTTATTACAGCAAATCGAGTCAGTTGCATCAAAAAAAAAGGTTTAAACACAATTATATGATATTTATGCATAGAAAATGTTAATTCTTGATCTTATACTTCACCTAACTAATTTTATGATATTTTAGGTTCATGCTATTGATATTGAACAAAAAGAGGTTGTTGCTAAGAAGACTGCGGCTAGCAAAAAAAACATACATCTCAGAGATGCTTTTGCTACTTAGTTTTATTTCTTTTTAAGTTATGAATTGGTTGTATATTTAGAATCTTTAAAAGTTAAACGATTATATATCAGTGGATTGTTGTATATGTATGGATTGTTGTATATAAGGCTTGTTGAATGCAATGTGTGAAAAAGGGCTTCAAATTATACAGTTTTAGGTGTACTGCTTCAATATACAGGTTGTCTAAAATAAATAAATAAATATAGCGCTTTTTAAAAAAAAATTTAAATAACCACCCACTTTAGAGGGCGCTTTCCAAAATAAGCGCCCTTTAACCCTTTAAAGTTCCACTTTAGAGGGCGCTTTCCAGTAAAAGCGCCCTCTAAACCCTTAAAAGTTTCCACTTTAGAGGGTGCTTTCTTTAAAAAGCGCCCTCTAAAGTGGCCCTTAAAGGGCTTAAAGAGCCACTTTAGAGAGCGCTTTCACCAGGAAAAAAAGCGCTGTCTTTACCTATGCCAGCGCCAGATTAGAGGGCGCTTTAAAGCGCTGTTATAGGCCAAAAAAAGCGCCCTCTTTTCCCTTATTTGGCGTAGTGTATACAAATAATATACCTTAATACAGTGTGAATATGACAAATACAAACAAAAATGAGCTTTATTACGTAATTTTACTTATAAACCATTTATATATAATATGAATCATTAATTTATATACCTTTAACGTTTTTACTTAGTGATGAAGAAACCTAAAATTGGGTGATGGAGAAGAAAATTATTAAATTTATTTACATATAATATACCATAATACAATGTGAATATGCCGAATACAAATAATATTGATCTTGATTATATAATTTCACTTGTTACCCATTTATATATAATATGAATCCTTCATTTATTGTTTTTTCACTTTGTCGCTTAGTGATGAAGAAACATAAAATTTGGTGACGGAGAAGAAAATATTAAACTTTTTTTACATATAATATACCATAATACAGTGTGAATATGACAAATACAAATAAAATTGAGCTTTATTACGTAATTTCATTTATAAACCATTTATGTATAATATGAATCATTAATTTATAGTCCTTTAACTTTGTTACATAGGGATGAAGAAACCTAAAATTTGTTGATGGAGAAAAAAAATATTGATTTTTATTACATATAATATACCAAAATACAATGTGAGAATGCCGAATCCAAATAAAATTAAGATTTATTACGTAATTTCCCTTATAAACCACTTATATATAGTATGAATCATTAATTGATAGTCCTTTAACATTGTTACTTAGTGATGAAGAAACCTAAAATTTGGTGATGGAGAAGAAAATTATTGAATTTATTTACATATAATATATCATAATATAATGTGAATATGCAGAATACAAATAATATTGATCTTGATTATGTAATTTCACTTGTTACACATTTAAATATAATATGAATCATTCATTTATAGTTTTTTTTAACTTTGTTGCTTAGTGATGAAGAAACCTAAATTTTGGTGATGGAGAAGAAAAATATTGAATTTTTTGACATATAATATACCATAATACATTGTGAAAATTTCGAATAAAAATAAAATTGAGCTTTATTACGTAATTTCACTTATAAACCATTTATATATAATATGAATCGTTAATTTATAGTCGTTTAACGTTTTTACTTAGTGATGAAGAAACCTAAAATTGGCTGATGGAGAAGAAAATTATTGAATTTATTTACATATAATATACCATAATACAATGTGAATATGCCGAATACAAATAATATTGATCTTGATTATATAATTTCAATTGTTACCCATTTATATATAATATGAATCCTTCATTTATAGTTTTTTCACTTTGTTGCTTAGTGATGAAGAGACATAAAATTTGGTGATGGAGAAGAAAATATTAAACTTTTTTTACATATAATATACCATAATACAGTGTGAATATGACAAATACAAATAAAATTGAGCTTTATTACGTAATTTCACTTATAAACCATTTATGTATAATATGAATCATTAATTTATAGTCCTTTAACTTTGTTACATAGTGATGAAGAAACCTAAAATTTGGTGATGGAGAAGAAAAATATTGATTTTTAGTACATATAATATACCAAAATACAATGAGAAAATGCCGAATCCAAATAAAATTAAGATTTATTACGTAATTTCCCTTATAAACCACTTATATATAGTATGAATCATTAATTGATAGTCCTTTAACATTGTTACTTAGTGATGAAGAAACCTAAAATTTGGTGATGGAGAAGAAAATTATTGAATTTATTTACATATAATATACCATAATATAATGTGAATATGCAGAATACAAATAATATTGATCTTGATTATGTAATTTCACTTGTTACACATTTAAATATAATATGAATCATTCATTTATAGTTTTTTTAACTTTGTTGCTTAGTGATGAAGAAATCTAAATTTTGGTGATGGAGAAGAAAAATATTGAATTTTTTGACATATAATATACCATAATACATTGTGAAAATTTCGAATAAAAATAAAATTGAGCTTTATTACGTAATTTCACTTATAAACCATTTATATATAATATGAATCATTAATTTATAGTCCTTTAACGTTTTTACTTTGTGATGAAGAAATCCAAAATTTGGTGATGGAGAAGAAAATTATTGAATTTATTTACATATAATATACCATAATACAATGTGAATATTCCGAATAAAAAATACTGATCTGGATTATATAATTTCACTTGTTACCAATTTATATATAATATGAATCATTCATTTGTAGTTTTTTCAATTCGTTGCTTAGTGATGAAGAAACCTAAATTTTGGTGATGGAGAAGAAAAATGTTGAATTTTTTGACATATAATATACCATAATACATTGTGAAAATTTCGAATAAAAATAAAATTGAGCTTTATTACGTAATTTCACTTATAAACCATTTATATATAATATGAATCATTAATTTATAGTCCTTTAACGTTTTTACTTTGTGATGAAGAAATCCAAAATTTGGTGATGGAGAAGAAAATTATTGAATTTATTTACATATAATATACCATAATACAATGTGAATATTCCGAATAAAAAATATTGATCTGGATTATATAATTTCACTTGTTACCAATTTATATATAATATGAATCATTCATTTGTATTTTTTTCAATTCGTTGCTTAGTGATGAAGAAACCTAAAATTTGGTGATGGAGATGAAAAATACTAAATTTTTTTACATATAATATACCATAATACAGTGTGAATATGACAACTACAAATAAAATTGAGCTTTATTACGTAATTTCACTTATAAACCATTTATATATAATATGAATCATTAATTTATAATCCTTTAACTTTGTTACATAGTGATGAAGAAGCCAAAAATTTGGTGATGGAGAAGCAAATTATTGAATTTATTTACATATAATATACCATAATACAATGTGAATATGCCGAATACAAATAATATTGATCTTCATTAGGTAATTTTATTTGTTACCAATTTATATATAATATGAATCATTCATATATAGTTTATTCACTTTGTTGCTTAGTGATGAAGAAACCTAAAATTTGGTGATGGAGAAGAAAATATTAATTTTTTTTACAAATAATATACCTTAATACAGTGTGAATATGACAAATACAAACAAAATTGAGCTTTATTAAGTAATTTCACTTATAAACCATTTTAATATGATATGAATCATAAATTTATAGTCCTTTAACGTTGTTACTTAGTGATGAAGAAACCTAAAATTTTGCGATGGAGAAGAAAATTATTGAATTTAATTACATATAATATACCATAATACAATATGAATATTCCGAATACAAATAATATTGATCTTGATTATGTAATTTCACTTGTTACCTATTTATATATAATATGAATCATTCACTTATGGTTTTTTCACTTTGTTTCTTAGTGATGAAGAAACATAAAATTTGGTGATGGAGAAGAAAATATTAAACTTTTTTTTTTACATATAATATACCATAGTACAATGTGAATATGACAAATACAAATAAGATTGAGCTTTATTACTTAATTTCGCTTATAAACCATTTATATATAATATGAATCATTAATTTTTGGTCCTTTAACTTTGTTACTTAGTGTTGAAGAAACCTAAAATATGGTGATGGGGAAGAAAAATATTGATTGTTATTACATATAATATACCATAATACAATGTGAAAATGCCGAATCCAAATAAAATTGAGCTTTATTACGTAATTTCACTTATAAACCATTTATATAGAATATGAATCATTAATTGATAGTCCTTTAACAGTGTTACTTAGTGATGAAGAAACCTAAAATTTGGTGATGGAGAACAAAATTATTGAATTTATTTACAAATAAAATACCATAATACAATGTGAATATGCAGAATATATTGATCTTGATTTTGTAATTTCACTTGTTACCCATTTATATATAATATGAATCATTAATTTATGGGTTTTTTAACTTTGTTGCTTAGTGATGAAGAAACCTAAATTATGGTGATGGAGAATAAAAATATTGAATTTTTTTACATATAATATACCATAATACATTGTGAAAATTTCGAAAATAAATAAAATGGAGCTTTATTACGTAATTTCACTTATAAATCATTTATATATAATAGGAATCATTAATTTATAGTCCTTTAGCATTTTTAGTTAGTGATGAAGAAACCAAAAATTTGGTGATGGAGAAGAAAATTATTGAAATTAATTATATATAATATACCATAATACAATGTGAGTAAGTTGAATACAAAAAATATTGATCTTGATTATATAATCTCACTTGTTACCTATTTTTATATAATATGAATCATTCATTTATAGTTTTTTCAATTTGTTACTTAGTGATGAAGCAACCTAAAATTTGGTGATGGAGATGAAAAATATTAACTTTTTTTACATATAATATACCATAATACAGTGTGAATATGACAACTACAAATAAAATTGAGCTTTATTACGTAATTTCACTTATAAACCATTTATATATAATATGAATCATTAATTTATAGTCCTTTAACTTTGTTACTTAGTAATGTAGAAACCAAAAATTTGGTGATGGAGAATCAAATTATTGAATTTATTTACATATATTATACCATAATACAATGTGAATATGCCAAATATAAATAATATTGATCTTGATTAGGTAATTTCATTTGTTACCCATTTATATATAATATGAATCATTCATATAAAGTTTATTCACTTTGTTACTTAGTGATGAAGAAACCTAAAATTTGGTGATGGAGAAGAAAATATTTTTTTTTACAAATAATATACCATAATACAGTGTGAATATGACAACTACAAATAAAATTGAGCTTTATTACGTAATTTCACTTATAAACCATTTATATATAATATGAATCATTAATTTATAGTCCTTTAACTTTATTACTTAGTGATGAAGAAACCAAAAATTTGGTGATGGAGAAGCAAATTATTGAATTTATTGACATATAATATACCATAATACAATGTGATCGTGCCGAATACAAATAATATTGATCTTGATTATATAATTTCACTTGTAATCAATTTATATATAATATACCATAATACAATGTGAATATGACAAATACAAATAAAATTGAGCTTTATTACATAATTTAACTTATAAACCATTTATATATAATATGAATAATTAATTTATAGTCCTTTACCTTTGTTACTTAGTGATGAAGAAACCTAAATTTGGTGATGGAGAAGAAAAATATTGATTTTTATTACATTTAATATACCATAATCCAAATTTAAAAATGCCGAATCCAAATAAAATTGAACTTTATTACGTGATTTCACTAATAAACCATTTATATATAATATGAATCATTAATTGATAGTCCTTTAACATTTTTACCTAGTGATGAAGAAACCTAAAATTTGGTGATGGAGAAAAAAATTATTGAATTTATTTACATATAATATACCATAATACAATGTGAATATGACGAATACAAATAATATTGATCTTGATTATATAATTTCACTTGTTATCAATTTATATATAATATGAATCATTCATTTATTGTTTTTTCAATTTGTTGCTTAGTGACGAAGAAACCTAAAATTTGGTGATGGAGATGAAAAGTTTTAATTTTTTTTACCTATAATATACCATAATACAATGTGAAAATGACAAATACAAATAAAATTGAGCTTTATTACGTAATTTCACTTATAAACCGTTTATATATAATATGAATAATTTAATTTATAGTCCTTTAACTTTGTTACTTAGTGATGAAGAAACCAAAAATTTGGTGGTGGAGAAGCAAATTATTGAATTTATTTACATATAATATATACCATAATACAATGTGAATATGCCGAATACAAATAATATTGATCTTGATCATATAATTTCACTTGTTACCCATTTATATATAATATGAATCCTTCATTTATAGTTTTTTCACATTGTGGCTTAGTGATGAATAAACCTAAATTTTGGTGATGGAGAAGAAAATATTAAACTTTTATTACATATAATATACCATAATACAGTGTGAATATGACAAATACAAATAAAATTGAGCTTTATTAAGTAATTTCACTTATAAACCATTTATATATAATATAAATCATTAATTTATAGTCCTTTAACTTTGTTACTTAGTGATGAAGAAACCTAAAATTTGGTGATGGAGAAGAAAAATATTGATTTTTATTTCATATAATATACCATAATACAATGTGAAAATGCCGAATCCAAATAAAATTAAGATTTATTACGTAATTTCACTTATAAACCACTTATATATAATATGAATCATTAATTGATAGTCCTTTAACATTGTTACTTAGTGATGAAGAAACCTAAAATTTGGTGATGGAGAAGAAAATTATTGAATTTATTTACATATAATATACCATAATATAATGTGAATATGCAGAATACAAATAATATTGATCTTGATTATGTAATTTCACTTGTTACACATTTAAATATAATATGAATTATTCAATTATACTTTTTTTAACTTTGTTGCTTAGTGATGAAGAAACCTAAATTTTTGTGATGGAGAAGAAAAATATTGAATTTTTTGACATATAATATACCATAATACATTGTGAAAATTTTGAATACAAATAAAATTGAGCTTTATTAAGTAATTTCACTTATAAACCATTTATATATAATATGAATCATTAATTTATAGTCCTTTAACATTTTTACTCTATGATGAAGAAATCTAAAATTTGGTGATGGAGAAGAAAATTATTGAATTTATTTACATATAATATACCATAATACAATGTGAATATGCCGAATAAAAAATAATATTGATCTTGATTATATAATTTCACTTGTTACCAATTTATATATAATATTAATCATTTATTTGTAGTTTTTTCAATTCGTTGCTTAGTGATGAAGAAACCTAAGATTTGGTGATGGAGATGAAAAATATGATTTTTTTTTACATATAATATACCATAATACAATGTGAATATGACAAATACAAATAAAATTTAGCTTTATTACGTAATTTCACTTATAGTCCTTTAACTTTGTTATTTAGTGATGAAGAAGCCAAAAATTTTGTGATGGAGAAGCAAATTATTGAATTTATTTACATACAATACACCATAATACAATGTGAATATGCCGAATACAAATATAATTGATCTTGATTAGGTAATTTTATTTGTTACCCATTTATATATATTACAAATCATTCATATATAGTTTATTCACTTTGTTGCTTAGTGATGAAGAAACCTAAAATTTGGTGATGGAGAAGAAAATATTAATTTTTTTTACAAAAAATATACCTTAATACAGTGTGAATATGACAAATACAAACAAAATTAAGCTTTATTAAGTAATTTCACTTATAAACCATTTTAATAAGATATGAATCATTAATTTATAGTCTTTTAACCTTGTTACTTAGTGATGAAGAAAACTAAAATTTGGCGATGGAGAGGAAAATTATTGAATTAATTTACATATAATATACCATAATAGAATATGATAATTCCGAATACAAATAATATTGATCTTGATTATGTAATTTCACTTGTTACCCATTTATATATAATATGAATCATTCACTTATGGTTTTTTCACTTTGTTGCTTAGTGATAAAGAAACATAAAATTTGGTGTTGGAGAAGAAAATATTAAACTTTTTTTACATATAATATACCATAATACAGTGTGAAATAAGATTGAGATTTATTACTTAATTTCACTTATAAACCATTTATAAATAATATGAATCATTAATTTATGGTCCTTTAACTTTGTTACTTAGTGTTGAAGAAACCTAAAATTTGGTGATGGAGAAGAAAAATATTGATTTTTATTACATATAATATACCATAATGCCGAATCCAAATAAAATTGAGCTTTATTACGTAGTTTCACTTATAAACCATTTATATATAATATGAATCATTAATTGATACTCATTTAACATTGTTACTTAATGGTGAAGAAACCTAAAATTTGGTGATGGAGAAGAAAATTATTGAATTTATTTACAAATAATATACCATAATACAATGTGAATATGCATAATATATTGATCTTGATTATCTAATTTCACTTGTTACCCATTTATATATAATATGAATCATTCAGTTGTAGTTTTTTTTAACTTTGTTGCTTAGTTATGAAGAAACCTAAATTTTGGTGATGAAGAAGAAAAATATTGAATTTTTTCACATATAATATACCATAATACATTGTGAAAATTTCGAATATAAATAAAATTGAGCTTTATTACGTAATTTCACTTATAAACCATTTATATATAATAGGAATCATTAATTTATAGTCCTTTAGAGTTTTTAGTTAGTGATGAAGAAACCTAAAATTTGGTGATGGAGAAGAAAATTATTGAATTTATTTACATATAATATACCATAATACAATGTGAATATGCAGAATACAAATAATATTGATCTTGATTATATAATCTCACTTGATACCAATTTTTATATAATATGAATCATTCATTTATAGTATTTTCAATTTGTTGCGTAGTGATGAAGCAACCTAAAATTTGGTGATGGGGATGAAAAATATTAATTTTTTTTACATATAATATACCATAATACAGTGTCAATATGACAAATTCAAATAAAATTGAGCTTTAATACGTAATTTCACTTATAAACCATTGATATATAATATGAATCATTAATTTATAGTCTTTTAACTTTGTTACTTAGTGATGAAGAAACAAAAAATTTGGTGATGGATAATCAAATTATTGAATTTATTTACATATAATATACCATAATACAATGTGAATATGCCAAATACAAATAATATTGATCTTGATTAGGTAATTTCATTTGTTACCCATTTATATATAATATGAATCATTCATATATAGTTTATTCACTTTGTTGCTTAGTGATGAAGAAACATAAAATTTGGTGATGGAGAAGAAAATATTTTTTTTTTACAAATAATATACCTTAATACAGTGTGAATATGACAAATACAAACAAAATTGAGCTTTGTTACGTAATTTCACTTATAAACCATTTATATATAATATGAATCATTAATTTATAGTCCTTTAAATTTGTTACTTAGTGATGAAGAAACCAAAAATTTGGTGATGGAGAAGCTAATTATTGAATTTATTTAGATATAATATACCATAATACAATGTGAATATGCCGAATACAAATAATATTGATCTTGATTAGGTAATTTTATTTGTTACCCATTTATATATAATGTAACAACCCGTATAATATATATCTAGAGTAATATCATACAAGTGTTAATAATTGGTACTGATCCAACATAAGTGCCTAATGGAATCAATATATACACATGTCCAAACTAAAAACATCAATGGAACATGTTATACAATAGTGCCCAAACAATATAAATCTAAGAACTATGTGCAATATCTTCATTGCACACAACTCCACAGCGGAAGATCCGAATAACTATGTCCCTTGAAACATCCATAAACAACTTCTACCGAATTCAACCTGTAAGGAATACCTGAAAAATAACAACAATAATGGGATGCGATAATAATCTCAGTGAGTTCTCCTATCCTATGGGTCCACTCGGCTCTACAGGGTTTTCTAATCAATATTCAACTCATATCCAACTCAAGTCAACAAGGGAACGAAGACTTGAGCGATGGGGAAACTATCTCGCAATTGTATGGCAACGTGCATCTGAGTTCTCATAACTCAACCACGATCATTATTCAGATCACGACGCATCAATTCCCGAACGGACTTACGTCTAAGCCAGGCCCGGTTCATGCATGGTCGTATGATTCGACTTTCGCGGTGGATATCGGGTCCTCTATAAGGCTTAATCCCCAGTTCAAGCGACCGTCACCCGTATGGGACTCTAAACCACCTAGGGTATCTTTCACCGTATGGGACTCTAACCCACATAGGTGTCCACCTTTCCCCCATGTCCGCCATGGTTGGGGCTCAAACCCAATTGAGGCTCGAATCATTGGTCCCATATCCCAATTCTTACTCATCTAAGCATACCAATAGAGATGTGTACCACCACAGAAAACACACATTCTGAATACATGATCGGTTCCATAATCATCGGTTCCACGAACCATAACAAAATTCATCAATCATAGGTGACTTCATTCACCATAATCCACAACAATAACATGGCGTGTTCCATACAATGCGTCTCATTCTCAGTCATGGCAACAATTCGTCCACGACCTCCACATAAGCGTCGTACGAATGAATACCGTATTCTCGCATTATCTAGATTATAAACCTCACTCATGACCTAATTTCAATCCTATGTTAACTCACTAGATTCATCATGTAATTTTCACCATTAACATGTATTCAACATAAACATAGCATCACAATTGATTAATGGATGGAAGAATGCATTTAGAAACACTTAGGAAATGGATTTTGAAGTTTTTAACTTGAGTCAATCGATTGGTTGGGGAAGCCCAATCGATTGGTTCCACTCACATTTCTG
Organism: Lathyrus oleraceus; assembly: GCF_024323335.1. Classification (NCBI taxonomy): domain Eukaryota; kingdom Viridiplantae; phylum Streptophyta; class Magnoliopsida; order Fabales; family Fabaceae; genus Lathyrus; species Lathyrus oleraceus. The sequence continues at coordinate 538,834,273 of NC_066585.1, read as the reverse complement.
TTTTTCAAAATTTGCTGAGTGTCAATCGGTTGATTCTGAGTGTCAATCGATTGACCCTGCTGAAAATTTCCACTGTTCATATACAGCAAGTTGGTGCAATCGATTGACATGCATTGTCAATCGACTGGTGCTGTAAGAATTTCATTTTTCTGCTAAACCAAAGGCTGTCATTCTCAATCATGGCAACAATTACATAACTATGAGTGTCCATACACCTCGTAAAGTCACACACAATATTTCACACACATCTAGAGATAACATTTCACTTCGTATCCCAAAATCATTCATCTCAATCGTCCTGTCCCATCTTCCATAATCTTAGCTCATGCTCTTACTAATATACAGTCCGAGTTACACACGAACTCTTAAATTGATCGTTAGGTAACTTAACATTCCATAATGGTCTCTTACTAACACTGAACCGCTGACGAGCTATCCCAAATCCGATCTCCCTTCTAAGACTGAACATACTTGGTTTATCTTCTAGCTTCCATTTGGCCCATACCTGTTTCTCTTGAAGTAGGTAGTCATGTCCTCAAGTCTCTCCTTAGACTTCACCACTACCTTAGGCTCCCAACAAAACTGAACGTCCTTATCCCTCAAGTCCTTAACCACTTGCAAGGTACAATTCCATATATATATATACATATATGTATATATATATATGTATATATATATATATATATATATATATATATATATATATATATATATATATATATATATATATATATATACTCCACGAAGTACTCTCGTTCTTCCAAAATATTTTAGTGGCCTTAGAAACTGAAACACTGATACACTACCTCACTTCCAGACCTTATGACATATGCATAACATAACCATCCTTTCTCCTTTAGCATATGGAGTTACTCACAATACTTATTCCATATCAGTGAGTATATCTTACTCCACTAGCAATTCACACCTTTCTCAAAGCTCTAACAATTCATCCAATAGAGATCCTCAACTTCTCAACTCTGTTAACACCGCAGAATCGCTTGAATGATACACTACTCTTCAATTCCATAATACCTAAATCGCAACTCCTTTGAAACTTCATCCGGGCCACCTAGTTATCCTTACTTTCTAACTCTTGGCTTGAGCCTACTCTCAAAGCACAAGTTCCACCCACACTTCGGAGTCCTCGTGGTCGCTCAACCATGATCCTACCTACCATGCACATATCATTAGGTTGATCAGGCCCAATAGATTTACTTATGATGTTTCAAGGCAGGAATAGATTTACTTATGATGTTTCAAGGCTAGGTCGAGAATCGACCTGCTCTGGTACCAACTATAACAACCCGTATAATATATATCTAGAATAATATCATACAAGTGTTAATAATTGGTACTGATCCAACATAAGTGCCTAATGACATCAATATATACACATGTCCAAACTAAAAACATCAATGGAACATGTTATACAATAGTGCCCAAACAATATAAATCTAAGAACTTTGTGCAATATCTTCATTGCACACAACTCCACAGCGAAAGATCCGAATAACTGTGTCCCTTGAAACATCCATAAACAGCTTCTACTGAATTCAACCTGTAAGGAATACCTGAAAAATAACAATAATAATGGGATGAGATAATAATCTCAGTGAGTTCTCCTATCCTATGGGCCCACTCGGCTCTACAGGGCTTTCTAATCAATATTCAACTCATATCCAACTCAAGTCAACAAGGGAACGAAGACTTGAGCGATGGGGAAACTATCTCGCAATTGTATGGCAACATGCATCTGAGTTCTCATAACTCAACCACGATCATTATTCAGATCACGACGCATCAATTCCCGAACGGACTTACGTCTAAGGCAGACCCAGTTCATGCATGCTCATATGATTTGACTTTCCCGGTGGATATCGGGTACTCTATGAGGCTTAATCCCCAGTTCAAGCAACCGTCACCCGTATGGGACTCTAACCCACCTAGGGTATATTTCACCGTAAGGGACTCTGAAATTCTGGTGTAGTCAGAGTTCAGATGTTCTACTCCAAGTCATGACATCTGATCCAACATTGTTGCTAATACAACAAGATAGTTATACAAATTAAAACCCATTACTAATCTGCACACATTCACCGATGTCACGACATCTGCTACTATATCACAATAGAATGGAAGAACTCCCAGTTCTGTCCATATGGTACAAAGACACAACAGAGATCAAACATAACACTTACTTCTGTTGAGCCTGCACAGTTCTCAGCATGAGGTCTCAACATTGATTTGACCATCACCTGTTACAGCATTACAATTAGCTGTAATGTAAAAGATCAACCAGGCTATACTTCAGTATCAGCTGACAGAGATAACTGTCATAACATCCAATTAGACATATAGATAATGGGGCCATATGCCAGGTCTATTATCCTCCTGAAAAACAAACTGAAATACATACTGAACTTTTACATTGCAGCACTTGGGCCTTGTACTTGTATTTCCTAAAATTAAGGTTAAGCAAGTTAACCTAATTTCCACATATTAGGGTGCTAACAAATAGGCTATTTGTTAGGTTCATTAATTGTAGCTCAATTGTTAGTTTCCTGGATTTTAGATCAGCTGTTAGATTCCTGAAGAATAGCCTGAGAAAAATGTTGTAACAGAAAAACTAACCATCCTACAATTTAGCATATGCTGTCAGGAATGAATGTCACAACATTCAGTTTGACGTCCAGATCATAGACCATATGTTAGGTCTGTTATTCTCCTGAAAACAGACTATACTGAATGCTGTACTGTACAAGACCAACCAGTCTATTATTCAGTATATGCTATCAATGATGAATGTCATAACATTCTGTTTGACATTCAGACAGTAGGCTGTGTACCAGGTCTGTTATTCTCTTAATAAACAGACTGAAATACCTACTGAGTTATAACAGACAGGATTATAACGTGCAGAAGGTAAAAACACAAGTAATTGTTAACCCAGTTCGGTACAACATCACCTACTCTGGGGGCATACCAAGCCAGGAAGAAGATCCATTATCAACAGTATTAATTCAGAGTTAAACTCCCCCGTTTACAACTCTTCACTTAATCCCTACCCAATGCAATCTATACCTAGGAACTCCTAGATAGAAACCACCAGTTTCTATTCCTATCACTACAATTACAATGTAATGCTAAACAACTTGAACTTGCTTCATAGCTTCATTCAAGACCATAACATCTCTTACCTACAGGCTTTGAGTTACAAATAATCTCATGCTTTAAGCACTGAGAAACACATGGTAACCTTCCCACAGGTTAGGAGGTTTACCGCACATACACCCCTAATTTTACATGGTTTGAGGCTTGTGAAACCTAGGTTGCAATCTGCTATTTATAACCTAAACACCTAACGGGATTTGGGCCTTCAGAAATCGCAGCAAACTTCTCCTTTGTTGTTACAAAGCCAGCAGAAAACTTCTGCTACAATCAAGGTCCTTAACCTTTTAGTTCCTAAAATGTCTCCATATTTAGAAACTGTATATTCACCAAATATTCTGATTGAGTCTTCAAGCCCCCACAAATAACGCCACATAGGATTCTAACTAATCCCAGAATATTGAATCAGTTAACATATAACAAAATTAACTAATTCAGTTTTATACACAGGCGCGATGTCACAGTCACGATGTTATGACATCCTACATGACATGTTGGTCCAGATGTTGAACTTCTTCAACCCAACATATTAAAACAACAGTGGTGATTACATTATTTGTTTTACAAAATTAATGTCAATTCTAAGGTACTAACAGACTCTAACCCACATAGGTGTCCACCTTTCCCCCATGTCCTCCATGGTTGGGGCTCAAACCCAATTGAGGCTCGAATCATTGGTCCCACATCCCAATGCTTACTCATCTAAGCATACCAATAGAGATGTGTACCACCACAGAAAACCCACATTCTGAATACATGATCGGTTCCATAATCATCGGTTCCACGAACCATAACAAAATTCATCAATCATAGGTGACTTCATTCACCATAATACACAACAATAACATGGCATGTTCCATACAATGCGTCTCATTCTCAGTCATGGCAACAATTCGTCCACGACCTCCACATAAGCGTTGTACGAATGAATACCGTATTCTCGCATTATCTAGATTATAAACCTCACTCATGACCTAATTTCAATCCTATGTTAACTCACTAGATTCATCATGTAATTTTCACCATTAACATGTATTCAACATAAACATAGCATCACAATTGATTAATGGATGGAAGAATGCATTTAGAAACACTTAGGAAATGGATTTTGAAGTTTTTAACTTGAGTCAATCGATTGGTTGGGGAAGCCCAATCAATTAGTTCCACTCACATTTCTGTTTTTCAAAATTTGCTGAGTGTCAATCGATTGATCTTGAGTGTCAATCGATTGACCCTGCTAAAAATTTCCACTGTTCATATACAACAAGTTGGTGTAATCGATTGACATGCAGTGTCAATCGAGTGGTCCTGTAAGAATTTCATTTTTCTTCTAAACCAAAGTCTGTCAATCGATTGGTTGACAGAGGCCAATCGGTTGATCCACTCACATTTCCTCATTTCACTTCACAGACACCATTTTCCTATGTTCTACCATTTCTACAAATTACCACTACTTCTTCCAACAACAACCCATCATATTAAATGTTCTCATACACATATAAATCAAGGATTTCAAGCTCAATATCACAAGGATCTTCAAGGTCAAAATCACAACCAATTATTCCACCACAAACATAACAAATCATGTTATCATAACCAATATAAAACACAACAAAGCACATGTTCATGGAAGTCAACAAGAGCAAGAATATATTCATTATATAGCATGGATTATCATGATTTGTCTAACATTCTACAACCCTAACTTTTCTAGAAACCTAGAGTTACTAACAAGAACTCACCTTGGAGATGAAGATGGTGAAATAAATGTGAAGTTGGTGATGAAGATGAGATGATGGTGGTGAATGTTTCCCTGGCTTTCTCTTCTTCTTCCTTCATTCATTTTCTTCTCTTCTTCCTCTTTCTCTTTCCTCTTTCCCTTTTCCTCTCTCTTTCCTTTTTCCTTTCTGATAACTCTCTCTTTCATTCTTATCTCTTCCTACTACTTCTTATCCTTTTCTTCTTTTCTTTTCCACCACACATACTCATACTATATAATATATATAAATAACATATAATATTAAGTAGTAATATAAAATATCTCAATTGATATTTTATCTTCATGTACCAATTGACCAATTATTAGTGTTACCAAAATATCCTCTCTTGTACTTATTAATATTGGTCTGTCTCTTTTATTAATAATTAATCTCTTCAGAGTTCACTGGTTACTCTATTGGTCCCAATTGACAACATTTAGAGCACTTAGGAGCTCCAATTGTTACAAATGATAATAGATAGAGTACATAGGAACTCAATTGGTCTTAACTGACAACTAATTGAGCATTTAAGGGAATATGGGATATTACATATCATATGAATCATTCATATATAGTTTATTCACTTTGTTGATTAGTGATGAAGAAACCTAAATTTTGGTGATGGAGAAGAAAATATTAATTTTTTTTTACAAATAATATACCTTAATACAATGTGAATATAACAAATACAAACAAAATTGAGCTTTATTAAGTAATTTCACTTATAAACCATTTTAATATAATACGAATCATTAATTTATAGTCCTTTAACGTTGTTACTTAGTGATGAAGAAACATAAAATTTGGCGATGGAGAAGAAAATTATTGAATTTATTTACATATAATATACCATAATACAATATGAATAGGCCGAATACAAATAATATTGATCTTGATTATGTAATTTCACTTGTTACCCATTTATATATAGTATGAATCATTCACTAATGGTTTTTTCACTTTGTTGCTTAGTGACGAAGAAACATAAAATTTGGTGATGGAGAAGAAAATATTAAACTTTTTTTACATATAATATACCATAATACAGTGTGAATATGACAAATACAAATAAGATTGAACTTTATTATTTAATTTCACTTATAAACCATTTATATATAATATGAATCATTAATTTATAGTCCTTTAACTTTGTTACTTAGTGATAAAGAAACCTAAAATTTGGTGATGGAGAAGAAAAATATTGATTTTTATTACATATAATATACCATAATACAATGTGAAAATGCCGAATCCAAATCAAATTGAGCTTTATTACGTAATTTCACTTATAAACCATTTATATATAATATGAATCATTAATTGATAGTCCTTTAACATTGTTACTTAGTGATGAAGAAACCTAAAATTTGGTGATGGAGAAGAAAATTATTGAATTTATTTACATATAATATACCATAATACAATGTGAATATGCATAATATATTGATCTTGATTATGTAATTTCACTTGTTACCCATTTATATATAATATGAATCATTCATTTATAATTTTTTTAAACTTTGTTGCTTAGTGATGAAGAAACCTAAATTTTGGTGACGGAGAAGAAAAATATTGAATTTTTTTACATATAATATACCATAAAACATTGTGAAAATTTCGAATATAAATAAGATTGAGCTTTATTACGTAATTTCACTTATAAACCATTTATATATAATAGGAATCATTAATTTATAGTCCTTTAACGTTTTTAGTTAGTGATGAAGAAACCTAAAATTTGGTGATGGAGAAGAAAATTTCTGAATTTATTTACATATAATATACCATAATACAATGTGAATATGAAGAATACAAATAATATTGATCTTGATTATATAATCTCACTTGTTACCAATTTTTATATAATATGAATCATTCATTTATAGTTTTTTCAATTTGTTGCTTAGTGATGAAGAAACCTAAAATTTGGTTATGGAGATGAAAAATATTAAATTTTTTTACACATAATATACCATAATACAATGTGAATATGACAATTACAAATAAAATTGAGCTTTATTACGTCATTTCACTTATAAACCATATATATATAATATGAATCATTAATTTATAGTCCTTTAACTTTGTTACTTAGTGATTAAGAAACCAAAAATTTGGTGATGGAGAAGCAAATTATTGAATTTATTTACACATAATATACCATAATACAATGTGAATATGCCAAATATAAATAATATTGATCTTGATTAGGTAATTTCATTTGTTACCCATTTATATATAATATGAATCATTCATATATATTTTATTCACTTTGTTGCTTAGTGATGAAGAAACCTAAATTTTGGTGATAGAGAAGAAAAAATTATTATTTTTACAAATAATATACCTTAATACAATGTGAATATGACAAATACAAACAAAATTGAGCTTTATTAAGTAATTTCACTTATAAACCCTTTTAATATAATATCAATCATTAATTTATAGTCCTTTAACGTTGTTACTTAGTGATGAAGAAACCTAAAATTTGGCGATGGAGAAGAAAATTATTGAATTTATTTACACATAATATACCATAATACAATATGAATAGGCCGAATAGAAATAATATTGATCTTGATTATGTAATTTCACTTGTTACCCATTTATATATAATATGAATCATTCACTTATGGTTTTTTCACTTTGTTGCTTAGTGACGAAGAAACAGAAAATTTGGTGATGGAGAAGAAAATATTAAACTTTTTTTACATATAATATACCATAATACAGTGTGAATATGACAAATACAAATAAGATTGAACTTTATTATTTAATTTCACTTATAAACCATTTATATATAATATGAATTATTAATTTATAGTCCTTTAACTTTGTTACTTAGTGATGAAGAAACCAAAAATTTGGTGATGGAGAAGAAAAATATTGATTTTTATTACATATAATATACCATAATACAATGTGAAAATGCCGAATCCAAATCAAATTGAGCTTTATTACGTAATTTCACTTATAAACCATTTTAATATAATATGAATCATTAATTTATAGTCCTTTAACGTTGTTACTTAGTGATGAAGAAACCAAAAATTTGGCGATGGAGAAGAAAATAATTGAATTTATTTATAGATAATATAATATAATACAATATGAATATGTCAAATACAAATAATATTGATCTGGATTATGTAATTTAACTTGTTACCCATTTATATATAATATGAATCATTCATTTATAGTTTTTTCACTTTGTTGCTTGGTGATGAAGAAACCTAAAATTTGTTGATGCAGAAGAAAATATTAAACTTTTTTTTATATATAATATACCATAATACAATGTGAAAATGACAAATACAAATAAAATTGAGTTTTATTACGTAATTTTACTTAAAATCCATTTATATATAATACGAATCATTAACTTATAGTCCTTTAACTTTGTTACTTAGTGATGAAGAAACCTAAAATTTGGTGATGGAGAAGAAATATATTGATTTTTATTACATATAATATACCATAATACAATATGAGTATGCCGAGAGTCCAAATAAAATTGAGCTTTATTACGTAATTTCACTTATAAACCACTTATATATAATATGAATCATTAATTGATAGTCCTTTAACATTGTAACTTAGTGATGAAGAAACCTAAAATTTGGTGATGGATAAGAAAATTAATGAATTTATTTACATATAATATACCATAATACAATGTGAATATGCAGAATACAAATAATATTGATCTTGATTATGTAATTTCACTTGTTACCCATTTATATATAATATGAATCATTCATTTATAGTTTTTTTTAACTTTGTTGCTTAGTGATTAAGAAACCTGTATTTTGGTGATGGAGAAGAAAAATATTGATTTATTTTACATATAATATATCATAATACATTGTGAAAATTTCGAATACAAATAAAATTGAGCTTTATTACGTAATTTCACTTATAAACTATTTATATATGATATGAATCATTAATTTATAGTCCTTTATCGTTTTTACTTAGTGATGAAGAAACCTAAAATTTGGTGATGGAGAAGAAAATTATTGAATTTATTTACATATAATATACCATAATACAATGTGAATATGCCGAATAAAAATAATATTGGTCTTGATTATATAATTTCGCCTGTTACCAGTTTATATATAATATGAGTAATTCATTTATAGTTTTTTCAATTTGTTGCTTAGTGATGAAGAAACCTAAAATTTGGTGATGGAGATGAAAAATATAATATTTTTACATATAATTTACCATAATACAGTGTGGATATGACTAATACAAATAAAATTGAGCTTTATTACGTAATTTCATATATAAACCATTTATATATAATATGAATCATTAATTTATAGTCCTTTAACTTTTTTACTTAGTGATGAAGAAACAAAAAATTTGGTGATGGAGAAGGAAATTATTAAATTTATTTACAAATAGCATACCATAATACAAGAAACCTAAAATTTGGTGATGGAGAAGAAAATATTTATTTTTTTACAAATAATATACCTTAATACAGTGTGAATATAACAAATACAAACAAAATTGAGCTTTATTACGTAATTTAAATTATAAATCATTTTAATATAATATGAATAATTTATTTATAGTCCTTTATTGTTGTTACTTGGTGATGAAGAAACCTAAAATTTGGCGATGGAGAAGAAAATTATTGAATTTATTTACATATAATATAGCATAATACAATATGAGTATGCCGAATACAAATAATATTGATCTTGATTACGTAATTTCACTTGTTACCCATATATATATAATATGAATCATTCATTTATAGTTTTTTCACTTTGTTGCTTAGTGATGAAGAAACCTAAGATTCGGTGATGGAGAAGAAAATATTAAACTTTTTTTAAATATAATATACCATAATACAGTGTGAATATGACAAATACAAATAAGATTGAGCTTTATTACTTAATTTCACTTAAAAAACATTTATATTTAATATGAATCATTAATTTACAGTCCTTTAACTTTGTTACTTAGTGATGAAGAAACCTAAAATTTGGTGATGGAGAAGAAAAATATTGGTTTTTGATACATATAATATACCATAATACAATGTGAAAATGCCGTATCCAAATAAAATTGAGCTTTATTACGTAATTTCACTTATAAATCATTTATATATAATATGAATCATTAATTTATAGTCCTTTAACGTTTTTACTTAGTGATGAAGAAACCTAAAATTTGGTGATGGATAAGAAAATTATTGAATTTATTTACATATAATATACCATAATACAATGTGAATATGCAGAATACAAATAATGTTGATCTTGATTATGTAATTTCACTTGTTACCCATTTATATATAATATGAATCATTCATTTATAGTTTTTTTTAACTTTGTTGCTTAGTGGTTAAGAAACCTGTATTTTGGTGATGGAGAAGAAAAATATTGATTTTTTTACATATAATATATCATAATACATTGTGAAAATTTCGAATACAAATAAAATTGAGCTTTATTACGTAACTTCACTTATAAACTATTTATATATGATATGAATCATTAATTTATAGTCCTTTATCGTTTTTACTTAGTGATGAAGAAACCTAAAATTTGGTGATGGAGAAGATAATTATTGAATTTATTTACATATAATATACCATAATACAATGTGAATATGCCGAATAAAAATAATATTGGTCTTGATTATATAATTTCGCCTGTTACCAGTTTATATATAATATGAGTAATTCATTTATAGTTTTTTCAATTTGTTGCTTAGTGATGAAGAAACCTAAAATTTGGTGATGGAGATGAAAAATATAATTTTTTTACATATAATTTACCATAATACAGTGTGAATATGACTAATACAAATAAAATTGAGCTTTATTACGTAATTTCACATATAAACCATTTATATATAATATGAATCATTAATTTATAGTCCTTTAACTTTTTTACTTAGTGATGAAGAAACAAAAAATTTGGTGATGGAGAAGGAAATTATTAAATTTATTTACATATAGCATACCATAATACAAGAAACCTAAAATTTGGTGATGGAGAAGAAAATATTTATTTTTTTACAAATAATATACCTTAATACAGTGTGAATATGACAAATACAAACAAAATTGAGCTTTATTACGTAATTTAAATTATAAACCATTTTAATATAATATGAATAATTTATTTATAGTCCTTTAATGTTGTTACTTGGTGATGAAGAAACCTAAAATTTGGCGATGGAGAAGAAAATTATTGAATTTATTTACATATAATATAGCATAATACAATATGAGTATGCCGAATACAATATTGATCTTGATTACGTAATTTCACTTGTTACCCATATATATATATATATATATATATATATATATATATATATATATATATATATATATATATATATATATATATATATATATATATATATATATATATATATATATATATATATATATATATATATATATATATATATATATATAATATGAAACATTCATTTATAGTTTTTTCACTTTGTTGCTTAGTGATGAAGAAACCTAAGATTCGGTGATGGAGAAGAAAATATTAAACTTTTTTTAAATATAATATACCATAATACAGTGTGAATATGACAAATACAAATAAGATTGAGCTTTATTACTTAATTTCACTTAAAAAACATTTATATATGTCGTACCCCAATTTTGTCCGGGCATGTTTAAATTTCATAGAATTTGATCTCATTTTGTTTTTGCATCATATGCATAGCATGACATACATTTGCATCATGAATAAACACCTGAAATGTCAATCAGAATGAATTTATTTGGGAATACCGAAAAAATCGGTTGAATCGTTAAAATTTGAGGAAGCAGTGTATTTTTCAAATAATATGTTTTGTGCTGACAATTTTAGTGTGACTGGTTTAATTTTTTCGAATAAAATTTGTACTTGATTTTTATTTTTTAAATTGGTCAAATATTTTTTAGAATGATATTAAAAATTAGTTAGTTTTTTAAGAATATTAATAATTTAATTAAATATTAATTAGTTTTTTTTGATATTAATTAGAATCAAATATTAATTAGATTTTTCTCTTATAATTTTATTTTGTTTAAATAAATAACAAGGGTATTAATATTGTGTGCATTGGATTCCTTCTTGACATAAAAAACAAAAAAAATCACCAACGCTCTCAGCACTCACTCTTCTTTTCCTCTCTCTTCCCTCCACGCGTACCACTCACGAATTCTCTCCCCTCACTACCCAACACGCGTCACATTCCCTCTCATTCTCTATCCACACTCATAACAAACTCAGCATTTTTTACTCACAAAAACTCACCCTCTTTATATCTCTCTCCCCTCACGCCTACAGAGAACACACACTCCATTCACTATTCTCTCACACAAAATCCTCACAAGATCACACAAACGGATGCTCTCGGATTTTTCTGAGATTCTCTCTCAATCACCTAAACCCTCGCCGTCTCCGCCGTAAAACCCCAATCGCGACCCACCTTTAACCGCCGAAACCCCTTCCGTTTCACCATCAATCATCTTCTCCGCCTCACCGAAATACCCTTCATTCTCCATCGAACCCCAAATCCGCCTACCACCACACAAACCTCCAACCTCAAATCGACAACCTCCATCATCACCGACAACAGTCCAACCACCAAACCCCACTATAATGCCTCCTTCCATCTTCGAAAACCCTTACTCCGCCGCCCTTACCGTAACCCCTCAACAGTAGTAACCCACGCTCACCGCACCACCGCCAACACCCTCTTTTTCTTCATCGTCAACCCTCCACCTTGATTGCGACATCGACATCTCCTTCACGGCCGTGATTACACTTCCGCCGCACTTTGATGAACTCCTCGTTCCAGATTTGTTGCTCAAGCTCGTAGGAACAACATTATTCTTTGTTTCAGTGACCATCGTCGTTCATTTATTGGCTAAAATGCATTGGATTCAAGAGTTAGAGCTGTTGCGGCAGCTTCGGTTATAATTTGTCCAATTTTTGTTATATTGATGTTTTGTTTTTATGCTGTGAACACCGGACTGTGATTATGGTTTTCAAGGTACAACCTTTGTGCAACTTTTCGCCTGTCAACCGTGGATCACGACCCCGCGACCAGAACAAGCTTAGCAAGATCTGAACAAATACGGCATTTCGACGTTACGGTAACCATTGGTCTCGTGATTACACTGCTTGTAGCTGTTGTCGTGACTATTATTTCAAATTGGTTCTGTATTGTTTTCAATTATAGTTCTGTTTGGGGTTTTGTGTTTATATTCATTTCTGATTTGGTTATGCTATGTTGGTATTCATGTCGGTAAAGAATAGTTGGATTTTCGTTGTTTGATTGTGCGTTCTTGTTAGAATTTTGAAGGGGTCCATTGTGCAAATTTAATTGATGAGAAGATTTAGATTGATCCATCTTTATTCTGGATTTTAGAAAATGTGGGTATTTGCATATGTTGTTGCTCTGATTTTTTAAATCTTCCTGCGTAGCTTTGTAAGTTTTCACATAAGAATAATGTCTAAGAATAATGTCTGGTGGTGATAAAATATTGACTCTGTAAAATAAGAATGAATTGGATTTTGTCATTTACTATGCTTTCATGAAATAAATAGAGATATGAACTTCAGTTTTACCTAGCCTCCTTAAAAATCAAACCATTACTTCGGTGAGCACCCTCCTTTGCGAATCAAAGTTAGTAAATGGTGTTTGTTTTCATAGTAGGAATTAGTTTGATATCCAATGTTTTGAAATGGAGGGGTCTTGTTGTGTTGCATTGTATGGTTAGATATTAATTTCTATCCATTTGGAAAAAAGAGAGTACTTTCCAGGTTTTGCCATTCATTCTTGTTGTATATGCTTTACCGGGCCTGTTTACCGTTTAACATTGCCTTTGCTTTTAATTTGTGCTAACATGAAGAACTTGAGTGTTAAGAGAATCCTTGCATTTTTTTTAGAGTAAAGGAAAACAAAGAATATTTTATAAAAGTGATTGTTTGATTCTTGTTGTTGCACTTTTTTTTAAGTTGAAAAGTCAATCATTTTCTTTTAGAAATTGGATTAGAGAAATAAAAAAAAAAGATGCTTCTTCTCGATTTCCATTTTTTCTTCTTCTAGTTGCTATTAAGTGGCATTTCTTTTAGTGTAAGGTTTTCATTGATTTGGACGGGTCTTGAGGCCCATACTTGACATGTTGATCTCTAAAAACTTTCCATTCTTCTAATTGATTAATCAACGATTATCTTTAGTAATTAAATTTGTTAGTCACATTTGACTAATTTTATTAATAATCGATTTCTTTTCCACCATATTTTCATAATAAAATTTCCATTTTAAACTTATTCAAACCAATTTCAAAAAGCACAAATCACAATTCTCGATTTAAACATCGAGCCCATTTTCAAATACCCTTGTAAGTCGATTGCTCTTCGCATCGCCACCAACCTCACATAGCTTACTCTTAGGCTTTCTTACAATGAAGCCTACTTGGTTATTGATTAATCGAGTAGATGAAATAATACACTAAATAAAATTCATTTCATAAACACAAGTTCAAATCATCTTTCCAAACCAACTCAATTTCAAAAGGATTTTCTCTCTTAACATAGACTTGGGATGAAAAGGAGATAGTAAGCGTACGCTTCACTATTTCTCAAGTACTTGAATAATTGGCGTACGCCATATTGCGCGAGTTCTTGTCACCCGATTAAATCTTAAATCATACAAATTTAAATCACATCTTCTAAATCAACTACAAATCCTAAATCCTTTTAATTCCACATTTCAAATGAAAAGGAGAATAGTGAGCATCCGCTTCATTATCTCTCGATTATTCGAATAATTGGCGTACGCCACATTGCTCGAATCTTCGTCATCAATTCAAAACCACAATCGAATAAACTCAAATCGTACCAAATCCAAATCTACCAATCCAACATACAAACATATCTTTTACAATTTAAACTTCGGATGATAAAAGATGAGAGGCGTACGCCTCACCATCTCTCGATTATTTGAATAATTGGCGAACGCCATATTGCACAAATTATCGACTTCCGACTTAAAACACGCTAAATAAACTTGGATAAGGGAATAGTAGGCGCACGCCTCATTATTCTTTGAATAAGCAAGTAGGGGGCGTACGCCTCACTACCATGCATATTCAACATCCACAAACAAACTTTCAAAATAATTCGAACGAAAAAGGAGTAGAAGGCGGACGCCTTATTACTCCTCGAAAGAATTGGACGATTGGTGAACACCACATTGCTCAATCTTTCGTCGTTCTCCAAAAACATCTCCAACCATCAAACCTAACTTCTCGCCCCTGCGCGATCGAAACCAATCAAAACCCAAACACATCAAATCAACTTGTCACCCCCGCGTGACCAAAACCTTTTCAAAAGAACACTGTCAATCCTTTCTAATGCGCACAACAAACCAGTGCTAGAGCCTCCCCAGAGAGTAGACAAGCCAGCGTTTATCCATTAGAACGTCGACCTACACAGTCGTTCATCAAAACAAAACACACCAAATATTCGTAGTAGCCCGAACTACGAATGCTCTGATTTCCTTATTGCACCATAAGGATACGTAGGCAGGAGATTGCTGTATCTTCGCTAGCACACTAATAAAAAACCTCCCATTTCCCCCTCCTGAGGTCTTCATCCATATCTATCATCAATTCCAATCACTCGAAGCAAAGGAATAACAGTCAATTAACAGTCAAATAACAACGGACGTGAGGGGTGCTAATACCTTCCCCTTGCGTAATCGACTCCCGAACCCGAATATGGTTGCGACGACCATTATTCTTATCTATAAAGGTTTTCTCGATATTTTCCTATTCCTTCATTGGAATAAATAAAGTTCGGTGGCGACTCTGTTCGAACTAACATTTTTTCCGCGTCCTATCGCGAGGGATCGCATCATCATTTTTGAGGTGCGACAATATATAATATGAATCATTAATTTACAGTCCTTTAACTTTGTTACTTAGTGATGAAGAAACCTAAAATTTGGTGATGGAGAAGAAAAATATTGGTTTTTGATACATATAATATACCATAATACAATGTGAAAATGCCAAATCCAAATAAAATTGAGCTTTATTACGTAATTTCACTTATAAATCATTTATATATAATATGAATCATTAATTTATAGTCCTTTAACGTTTTTACTTAGTGATGAAGAAACCTAAAATTTGGGGATGGAGAAGAAAATTATTGAATTTATTTACATATAATATACCATAATACAATGTGAATATGCCGAATAAAAATAATATTGATCTTGATTATATAATTTCACTTGTTACCAATTTATATATAATATGAATCATTCATTTATAGTTTTTTCAATTTGTTGCTTAGGAATGAAGAAACCTAAAATTTGGTGATGGAGATGAAAAATATATTTTTTTTTAAAATATATTATACCATAAAACAGTGTGAATATGACAAATACAAATAAAATTGAGTTTTATTACGTATATTCACTTATAAACCATTTATATATAATATGAATCATTAGTTTATAGTCCTTTAACTTTGTTACTTAGTGATGAAGAAACCAAAAATTTGGTGATGGAGAAGGAATTTATTGAATTTATTTACATATAATATACCATAATACAATGTGAACATGTCGAATACAAATAATATTGATCTTGATTAGGTAATTTCATTTGTTACCCATTTTTATATAATATGAATCATTCATATATAGTTTATTCACTTTGTTGCTTAGTGATGAAGAAACCTAAAATTTGGTGATGGAGAAGAAAATATTAATTTTTTTTTTACAAATAATATACCTTAATACAGTGTGAATATGACAAATACAAACAAAATAGAGCTTTACTACGTAATTTCAATTATAATCCATTTTAATATAATATGAATAATTTATTTATAGTCCTTTAACGTTGTTACTTATGATGAAGAGCCTTAAAAGTTTTGCGATGGAGAAGAAAATTATTGAATTTATTTACAGATAATATAATATAATACAATATGAATATGTCGAATACAAATAATATTGATCTGGATTATGTAATTTCACTTGTTACCCATTTATATATAATATAAATCATTCATTTATAGTTTTTTCACTTTGTTGCTTAGTGATGAAGAAACCTAAAATTTGGTGATGCAGAAGAAAATATTAAACTATTTTTTAAATATAATATACCATAATACAGTGTGAATATGACAAATACAAATAAGATTGAGCTTTATTACTTAATTTCACTTATAAACTATTTATATATAATATGAATCATTAATTTATAGTCCATTAACTTTGTTACTTAGTGATGAAGAAACCTAAAATTTGGTGATGGAGAAGAAAAATATTGGTTTTTAATACATATAATATACCATAATACAATGAGAAAGTGCCGAATCCAAATAAAATTGAGCTTTATTACGTAATTTCACTTATAAACCACTTATATATAACATGAATCATTAATTGATAGTCCTTTAACATTGTTACTTAGTGATGAAGAAACCTAAAATTTGGTGATGGAGAAGAAAATTATTGAATTTATTTACATATAATATACCATAATACAATGTGAATAAACAAAATACAAATAATATTGATCTTGATTATGTATATTCACTTGTTACCCATTTATATATAATATGAATCATTTATTTATAGTTTTCTTAACTTTGTTGCTTAGTGATGAAGAAACCTAAATTTTGGTGATGATGTAGAAAAGTATTGAATTTTTTTACATATAATATACCATAATACATTGTGAAAATTTCGAATACAAATAAAATTGAGCTTTATTACGTAATTTCACTTAAAAATCATTTATATATAATATGAATCATTAATTTATAGTCCTTTAACGTTTTTACTTAGTGATGAAGAAACCTAAAACTTGGGGATGGAGAAGAAAATTATTGAATTTATTTACATATAATATACCATAATACAATGTGAATATGCCGAATAAAAATAATATTGATCATGATTATATAATTTCACTTGTTACCAATTTATATATAATATGAATCATTCATTTATAGTTTTTTCAATTTGTGTGTACAATAATACTCTACCCTATTGGAAGGATTCATGAATTATACTTCCCAGGAAGAACAGGAATCAGTTTTTCCTTAAATTAAACATGTAACTCAGACTGTATATGAGTAAGAGCATGAGCTAAGATTTTGGAAAATGGGACGGGATGATTGAGATGAATGATTTTGGATACGAAGTGAAATGTTGTCGCTAAATGTGTGTGAAATATTGTGTGTGACTCTATGAGGTGTATGGACACTCATAGTTACGCTCTAGATTGCTTAAGTTCCTTAGAAGTGGTGTCTCGTTGAGATTTAAAGTTCCTTGATGGTGTTACTTTGTTATTGGTCGAGATCATGTGTTCGGAGAAATCTTGAATGAATCAAAACCCTATAAGAGGATTTGATATGGAATATAGTAACCAGAACCAGAGATTGTCAAACTAATTTGGTTTAGCTGCTTCGAACACATGATGAATTTGGATGTTGTACGTTTTATGGTTGTAGTGATGTAACTCTTGGATACCTATCTTCTGAAGAGTGTTGGTCTTATTCTTAACTTTTGTGTGTCAACAAGAAATTTATTCTACTAATGGATGTCAGTGAGGTCCTAGTACTGCTTTGGGTGGTGGGCACTCTAGAGGATAGGCATGATCTTTTATGTAGACTGGTAGCTAACAAGTGGTGTTTAGGAATCCCAGGTGTTCCACTGTTGGAATCAGAGTAGCACAGTGGAAAGTGATGGATGAAAGGGCTCAATCGAGATTATAAGGATCAAATAGATAGTTACTCATAAGAATGGGAGTAAGACAATCTCGTGCTAATGATGCTATCTTATTGGAGTAGTACGAGAGAAGTGAAATAGTAGGAGCAAAGGCTTGCAGCATACAGTATCAGATCAAGTGGAGCTTATGAGATTATCAATAGATGAATTATAAAGTTTGTCACACTTGTTGAAGGAATAATAAGAAAAGAGTAGTCAATATTGTGTGCGGTTAAGGAATCAATAAGTTTTCTTATGAAGGATTAATGAGTATTGATTAACCAAGTCAAGATAAGATGTCGTAATTATGTTTTGTGTAACTTAGTGCAAGGAAGGGAAATCGTGGTGTCCGGGAGGAAAGTGACCAACGAATGTTGAGCGGTATATCAGATGAATTAAGTGGGAGCAAGTTTACCTGTTAATACAATATCATAATAAGATTATAATGGAAATCAAGAAGTTTCAAGAGTTCATGAAAGAAGGAAATTTGTCAGCAGGACAAGTTAGAATGATGAGTATGTCAGAGGCTTGAAATCAAAGAGAAGTCAAATGTTAGTCTAAGACGTTAATGCAAGAATTATTCGTTTGTTGAGTGAAGGAAATTCGGGGACGAATTTCAATTTAAGGGGGGGAGAATATAATATCCCATATTCCCTTAAATGCTCAATTAATTGTCAGTTGAGACCAATTGAGTTCCTATGTACGCTATCTTTTGTCAGTTGGAACAATTAGAGCTCCTATGTGCTCTAAATGTTGTAAAATGGGACCAATAAAGTAACCATTTAACTCTGAAGAGATTAATTATTAATAAAAGAGACAGACCAATATTAATAAATACAAGAGAGGACATTTTTGATAACATTAATAATTGGTCAATTGGTGCTGGAAGATAAAATATCAATTGGGATATTTTTATATTACTACTTGATATTATATATATTATATATATATATTGTGTGGTGGGGGTTGAAAGAAGAAGAAAAGGATAAGAAGAAGTAGGTAAGAGAGAGTGAGCACTACAACAAACAAGACCTTAGACAGCGCTTTTTTTAGCCTTAGACAGCGCTTTAAAGCGCTGTCTAAACCTCCGCTGCTAAAGGTTTAGACAGCGCTTTTTTAAATCTTAAAAGCGCTGTCTAAGCCCCCCCCCCCCTTAGACAGCGCTTTGGCCAAAAGCGCTTTATAAGACCCTCTTATTTTAAATTTTTTAGGTATACCTTAGACAGCGCTTTTGAAAAGCGCTGTCTAAGCCCCACCCCCTTAGACAGCGCTTTGGCCAAAAGCGCTTTCTAAGACCCTCCTATTTTAATTTTTTTAGGTATACCTTAGACAGCGCTTTTCAAAAAGCGCTGTCTAAGCCCCCCCTTAGACAGCGCTTTTGCCTAAAGCGCTTTCTAATCCCCCCCTTAGACAGCGCTTTTTACAAAAGCGCTGTCTAAGGTATACGAAAATTTTTGAAGCTTTTGTTTTAAACCACATTTTTTCCAGGTTTATAAACCAGAATTTCTACCTGTTTTCAACCAGATTTTGACAGACAATTATCACATTTTATATATGCCATTTTGGCCTTTTTTCTACCAATTTTTGGCTAACAAATATATATATATACCAATTCAAACCAATTTTGCCTTAAATGTATCAAAATATATACAAATTTATGTACACATTTACAAGTCATTACATATACTACAAATGTACACATTAATTACACAAATTTATGAACAAACATTGAGCTCTATCATGAATTGACACCACTCCTCTTTGATTTCGTCCACTTGACCCTTTGTATAAAATGCACACTTGAATTCCTCAAAGTACTACATAATAATATAACATATTTTGAATTAATTCCAACTATTTAATTATATGAGATATGTGTAAATATAAAAATAACTCATAAGTTAGAAATACATACATCGGTGGGAATCTTTAATCGGCCCAAAGCAAGAGTATCTCGCATAAACCTCAACATGAAATACCCGCAATCTATTTGATTACGTTGTTGAGGACACTACATATGAAAAAAAAATATGGATTATAAATCCTAAGTTTTATCAAGTGTCATCACTAATATAATAAAAAATGTGGTAATTAAAAATATACCGCCACTTTAATCCATGTAATGGAGTTGGCGCCCCTCCTTGAGGTTTGGATATCTCGTTGGGCCCGAAAAGCTTGTAGGACGCTAATAAAATAAAAATGAAGCAATTAGAACAATTCACATAAACTAAGAAAAATTTTGAACATTCTCACTTACGTGTCAATTAGGACCTTCATATCCGGGTATGTTGTCCAATCATTTCCTAACGAGTCAAGATAATACACAATTTCTCGGATAGGATTGATTGCGAGCAACAACCAATGTCCACTGTAATGATTAGGCAAATGTTAGATGGTAACTTGGAAAATAATTATAATAGATGAATTTAGAATGAAATGCTAACCCGGTATTAAACGGTATAAAAAACAACTTCTCCGCATCTTTATTGTCCATGAGGATCTGAAGAACGTACTCCGTCACGGTATCCGGTCTACTTAAGATTAAAACTAAGTTGACGGTCGCGGGTGCTAAGAATCCGAATGACACGTCCAAACCATTGGGGCGCATCAATTTGTCATACAAAAACCTAATATAAAAACATCATTAACACCTCTTTTGAAACATAAAGTAAACCGGATTAACATAAAGTAAACATCATTAACATAAGTTGTTTAATTAATAAAACAAAGTAGACCGGATTTACCTAATATATGTATTGACAACGTTGACGCCGATTTCTTCATGACTAAAAACTTGCATGAAGTCTTCATTACCAATCATTTGGTCGTAATCAAAGCCGAAAATCCCTACCTCCATATGTAGGGTCCGAACACCTCCGGTCGGTATATCGGTCATCTCTAGAAATGTCTTGAGGCACGACCTATACTTGGTGGTAGTTTTTTTCCTAGCTACGGTCTTCTTAGCACCAGAACTTTTTACCCGTGCGGAGGCATTGCTAACCTCCTTTTTTTGTTGTGCGGAGGCATTGCTAACCTCATTTTCTTGAAGCTACATGTCATATAAATAGTTAGATCAAATTAAGAATGTAACAACTTCCATGAATATATGTCATATAATTGTATATTACCTCTTTTCTTGAAACTGTGGACTCAGTATGCCGTGGAATCGCATTATCTTTTGATTTGGATTTTGTGGGAGTCTATTTAACATAACCAAGGAAAATATGTAAGTAAAATTTTAAGCATAAATTTTAAACTTTGAATATACACATTAAAGTTAACATAAGTTTTAAGCATACCTCATATCCTACGCATATGAGGTTTGTCGGCCATGCAACAAACGAACCTACTGCTTCGTGCACCGTTGTTGCATCCGAATCATCGCTAGGATATGGTAATGCTGCATTCGGCTCAACTGCAATATCAACTGATACCTTCAAACATCCAGCAGGGAGCTCTCTAGTGTGGAGTAATACTCCGCTAACGTTATGCACTTTTCCCTTGCCAACCATCCGATAGTATGGTGACGACAAATACAGCTGACAATGGGAAATGCCCTAAAACCAATAATAACAAGAAATCGTTAATGTGTATATATATGTCAAATACATAATTTAAGCAAATAGTTCAATTTAAGACAATTATATGTAATTACCTCTGGAATGTTCGGCTGAAAGGTACAGTTGATACTGTCTTTGTCCGAAGCATCTCTGTATACTGTTGAGGTGCTAGCCTCTCTTTCTCTCCTCAATGCATCAAGCTCAGCTTGCATGGCTTCCAATCTTGCATGAAGCTCCCGATTACTAGGAGCCTTTCCTTTTTTAATACTCAGGGAGGTCGGAGTGACTCCAAATCCCTTACCCCTCACCCGACCATAATACTCAGGGACATCTAATGCCCGACTAAGTATGCCCTTAGTATCATCGGGAGATAAAGACTGAGATAGCTCCTCCTGAAAAATCAGATGAATACCGTATACTTGTCAAATATTTGTGTATAAAAATGTTATTCAATTAATGAAAAAATGTTATACTTACACATTTCTGGTATACGTGTAAAACTTCTTCTTGAGGAACTCCAGATTTGCCCACACGGGCTTCCTTCCACAAAACATGTGCAGGAAGAGATGTTTCTGAACTTTCCTCCTTCTGCAGCTACACATTAAGTCATACAATTTGATCAGATAAAACTAATATATGATGAACAAATTTGTTATCGCAATTTATAAATACTTACCATGGATTGTTCTAAGCGTCCATATCCGACACGTCCTTTTCGGTACGGATATACGGGACTTGATGCTCTTTCCCGATTTGTAGCACTTATTCTTTGAAAAACCGGGTCTTGTCTTTTGGATTTGAAAGCTTCCCATTCTTCAGCCGATATCAAACTTTCATATTTTTTAGGAAGCTCCGCATCCACAAAATTACCATCCGCATCCTTAAGGAACTTGGATGATAAAAATGTCCGAAACCCTCTTAGAAGCTTTCCGGCCAATTTCATACAAAAACCTCTTCTTTCTTCTTCGATGTTAAAACATCGCTAAGAAAAACATACAGATTGATAGTTAGTATCGGTAATTGAAAAAACATAATTGATACCGTATAATTAAGGGCCAAATGATTGTACCTTTATCTCACTCCAAATTTTTTCTTTGGACTCATTCAGCTCTTTGTTTCTCCAATCATCACATGTAATGGGAATTTCATTCCTTACTAGTGCACCGATAAAACTAGTTAAGGTATGCCCATTAGGTTCTATAAGCTGTCCCTGGTTGTTCCAATAGACATCTAGTATGATGCCTCGAGATCTTCCTTGGACCACCCTTCTCATTACTGTGATGCCTCTTCGAATTTCTTCTTCCGCGGATACTTTTTTACTAACTTCCTCATGTTGGTCATCAGCCATGTCTAACCTGTAATAAACCAAGGAAACCATCAAATATCAAATATAACTTATAATCAAAGCAATTGAAAACAAAAAAATAAAGAAATCATGCATTATCAGATATAACTTATAATCAAAGCAATTGAAAACAAAAATATAACGAAATCATGCATTATCAGATATAACTTATAATCAAAGCAATTGAAAACAAAAAAATAAAGAAATCATGCATTATCAGATATAACTTATAATCAAAGCAATTGAAAACAAAAATATAATGAAATCATGCATTATCACATATAACTTATAATCAAAACAATTGAAAAAAATAAATAAAGAAACCATGGATAATTTACCTAAGTCACTAACATCTCTTTCTTTTCTTTGTTGGAATATTAATCACTTGTTTCTTAGCAATGCGTACGGATGAATTGATCCAAATTCCCTCATTATGATCGTTTCTTATATATGACTCATCCGGTATAAGATCCTCAACTTCATCATTTCTATTCAACTCATTCCGTCTAATGCATGACTCATTCTCAACATCAATATCACATTGATCGACACCGCTATCATCAGTCACTTTGTTAGAGAAAAGCACTATAGACCATTTTGTACTCTTCGGGTCATTCACATAGAACACTTGTTTAGCTTGAGATGCTAGAATAAAAGGTTCATCTTTGTACCCCACCCTAGTAAGATCAACTTGCAAAAATCCAGACTTATCCATTCGTATGCCACTACTATTCACCCACTTGCAACCAAAGATGGGAATTTGAAACTTCTCGTAATCAAACACCCAAATGTGCTCAATAACTCCAAAATATGACAAATTTGCATATTTGGGGTTTAAGTCCTTCATACTTGATATATGCATTGCTTCAGCTAGCACGGTGACACCACTATTTTGCATAGTACTCTTATCATCTTGTTCTTTGGTATAAAATGTGTATCCATTAATTGAATATGCGCTATGAGAAAACACATGCAAACTTGGACCATATGCCAAACATCTCAACCTTTCTGTTACCGAAGAAGGATCTGAAGAGCGCTTCAAATAAATATGATCCTTCAACCATTGTATGAAACTTTGATTGTGCTCTATAACTATCCAATTTTCATTTCTGTTCGGATTTAACCTTCGGAGTACATCCTTGTGCATTTCAACATATGGCTCAACCTCATTATTATTGTGCAGAACATACAAATGAACTTGATCCCGTTCATCCCTTGATATTGTCACAATTTTATTCCCAATTAATTTTTTACCTTCCATTTTGTCGAAAATCTGAGCTCTGGGGAGTCCAATCGATTGAACGTTAGACAAATATTCAGTACAAAACTCAACAGCTTCTTCAACAATGTATCGTTCAACAATACAACCCTCTGGTCGACTTCGGGATTTCACGTATCCTTTTAATATTTTCATATACCGTTCAGCAGGGTACATCCATCTCATATAAGCTGGTCCACACAACTGTGTCTCTTTCACAAGATGAACAACTAAATGAACCATTATGTCAAAAAAAGACGGAGGAAAATACATTTCAAGCTCACACAAGGTAATTACAATCTCTTTTTGTAGTGTTGGTAAGATCTCGGGATCGATCACCTTACTACAAATTGACCTAAAGAAAAAACACAATTTAGTTATGGCACTTCTTACTTTTTCTGGCAAAATAGAACGTATACCTATCGGTAGAAAATGTTCCATTATAACATGGCAATCATGTGTCTTCAAATTCTTCAACTTGAGGTCTTTCATAGAAACAAGTCTTCTGATATCAGATGAGTATCCTTCTGGAACCTTAACTTCACTCAGAGACTTACACAATTTTTTTTTCTCCTTTCTAGATAAAGTAAAAGCAGCAGGTGGTAGATATGTTCGTCTTCCTTTCTTCACGGGTGCTAATTCAATTCTCATTCCCATTTTTAACATGTCCTCCCTTGCTTTAAGGCCATCCTTAGACTTGCCTTTTATATTGAGTAATGTACCGATAACACTTTCAAATACGTTTTTTTCAATATGCATAACATCGAGAAAATGTCTCACGTACAAAGACTTCCAATATGGCAATTCAAAAAATATCGACCTTTTCTTCCACCCACCTTTCACAATCTTATGTGCAAAAGGCTTGCCAAACTCAATACGCACATCTTTCACCTTTTCAAAAACTTGTTCACCTGACAATGCGGGTGGAGCTCTACGATGTTCGGTGTCTCCATTGAATGCTTTTCTCCACCCACGGTAGTGATGTTTAGAATGTAAGAATCTACGATGACCGAGAAACACATTCTTCTGGCAAAGTTCCAATCGAATCGTATCGGTTCCGTCTTCACAAACAGGACACGCACGTTGACCTTTAATGCTATACCCAGATAGATTCCCGTATACTGGAAAATCATTAATTGTGCCAAACAACATCGCCCTCAAATTGAAACTTTCTTTCCTATATCCATCATAAACCTCCACACCGTTCTCCCACAAAATCTTTAAATCTTCGATTAGAGGTGTCAAGTATACGTCTATGTCATTCCCTGGTTGTTTAGGCCCAGAGATTAACATAGATAACATCATGTACTTATGCTTCATACATAGCCACGGAGGTAGGTTATAAATCATAAGAATCACAGGCCATGTGGTATGTGAGATACTTTGAAGACCATGTGGGTTCATTCCATCAGTAGATAATGCCAATCGAAGGTTTCTTGCTTCTGATCCAAACTCAGGATAATCATTATCAATCTTCGACCACTGTGGTGAATCAGCCGGATGTCGATACTTTCCATCAATAATTCTTTCATCTGCATGCCAAGTAAGATGTCTTGCATCGGTTTCACTACGAAACATGCTCCTAAATCTCGGAATTATCGGAAAATACCATAAGACTTTTGCGGGAGATAATCTTTTCTTATATCGAGACAAACCGCATTTAGGGCACTCAGTTAACATTGCATATTCGTTACGAAACAAAATGCAATCGTTAGGACAAGCATGTATCTTATCATAGCTCATGCCAATAGAGCACAACATTTTTTTTGCCTCATAGGTTCGATTAGGAAGAACATTATCATCCGGTAGCATTTCTCTCATAAGGGCCAACAACTCTGTGAAACTTTTATCCGACCATCCATTGCCCGCCTTTAAGTTGTACAACTTTAATACCGCAGAAAGTCTTGAGAATTTAGTGCAACCTTTGTACAACGGTTTCTCTGCATCGCTTACCATCCTCTCAAACATTTCAGGACAATCATGAAGATCTTCTTCCAGTGCTTCTACAATCTCTTCAACTCGATCACAATCGTATGTTTCCGTGTCTTTGTCGTATGAAGCATAGGTCGTATTACTTTTTCCACTCGATTCAACATTCTCGTTAATTTTCTCACCATGAAATATCCAACACTGATAACTTTGATCAATTCCATGCCTCAGCAAATGCGATTTCAATCCATGTGCGTCAACCTTACCAATATAACAACAACGCAAGCAAGGACAATGCATTCGTCTGGGGTTTTCAGCGTGTTGAACAGCATACTTAACGAATTCCGCAACCCCACTCTCGTACTCTTTGGTCATTCGATCGGCACAGATCCATGTTTTATCCATGGTTTTCCTACTTATTAAAGTAAACAATTAATCCAGACGAAAATACATAACTAATCACATTCTTCTGTTAGGTGCCAATTCCCCCTCTCAATGTTTATTCTATTGATGATTTCTCTCTCATTTTGAAATTTAAATGGGAACTGTCACCTAGTATAAAAAGGAGGACTCTCCATTTTCAACAGGGATTTTTTGATTTTTCTTTTAACCTCTCAACTCACTCTCGAAATTAAAAAAAAAAACAGCATCCTGCTAATTTTTCACGTTAAAATTCATCACCCTTATAACTCTTCACTTCATTCATAATACTTTTTTCCTTCCACTTCATATTTGACCATACAGTAGCAAGCTCAAAATCATGTTCTCCTCTTCTCATTTTCGATTGGATAATGTGAAAAGAAAAAGAAGGATCTTATTTTTTCATCAACTTGCTACATCCATTTTCTAACCTCAACTTCCAACATCTAACACCTTCATGATATGCAACATACACACTACAACTAAACAACACCCCCTCAATCATTATCTAACCTTATCTTCCTTCTAATACACGAATCCATACCACTTGAACTTCAACTCAAAGAACCTCTATTCCTTTTTCATTTCAAAAAATGTGTGTCATCAACATCTCTCTATACTCTCCACTATTCGTACACGGGTCACATACCCCTCGCCATCATTTTCATCCAAACACCATGTAAACAAAGCCTCTCTCACATTCTAATATAGTATTGTCATCTTTATGAACCATCCACACAAAAAAGGGATCACTTTTGGATTTCAAAAGCATTTCTATTGTTCATCATTTCCCCCCCACCACCACCACCAAAACAACCACCAGAGAGAATCACTTTCACATTTCCAGTGATCAATGCTTCTTCCAATGTAGCAATGGTGGTTACTAGAGAATTCACAACAAGTTCAAAAGATGGAAGAAGAGGAAGAGCATTAGAGCAGAACGTACCGTATTCAAGTGATCTCCTTGCGCTACAACCTTCGATTCAACGTTCGCAAGAGCAAACCCCCACTTCGAAGGATCTCCTTGCGCTGCAACCTTCGATTCAACGTTTGGCTTGATTGGAGCTTAGGGTTAGGTTTCAAGAGGAATTTATGGCGTTTTGTGGTTTAGCTAGAGAAGAGGAACTGATAGGGTTTCAACGTTCGCAGGAGGGAAAACAAAAGAACAGAGAACGAAAATTGAAATGGAGTCTGAAATTTTATTTTAATTAGACCTTAGACAGCGCTTTTGTGGAAAGCGCTTTCTAAGGTGTGCCTTAGACAGCGCTTTCCAAAAGCGCTTTCTAAACCCCCCCTTAGACAGCGCTTTTGGTTTTAATTTTTTTTTTTAATTTAAAGACTTTAGACAGCGCTTTATCAAAAGCGCTGACTAAGGTCTATATTTAAAAGCGCTTTCTAAGGGGGGGTCTTAGACAGCGCTTTTAGAAAGCGCTGTCTAAGACCCCCCCTTAGACAGCGCTTTCATTATTTTTTTGGAACATTTTCCGTGTTTTATTTTAGTTTTAACCTTAGACAACGCTTTCTTTTAAAAGCGCTGTCTAAGATGCGCTGTTAAAAGTCATTTTTGGCGTAGTGGAGAGATATCAGAAAGGAAAAAGAAAAGAAAGAGAAGAAAGAGGAAAGAAGAGCTTGGAGGAAAAGAAGAAAAAACCATGCAAAATCATCATCTTCACCACCATCATCATGTCATCTTCACTCTCACCTTCACCAAACTTCATATTCTTCTTCTACAAGGTGAGTTCTTAGATAGATTTAGCACTTGGGGGAAATAACCTATATTCGGGGGGTTAGGATTTGTGTGAATTTGTGATGAACTTGTTGTGTTCATACTCCTCATCCATGCTATGTGTTGATACCATGTTGTTGTTGTTGAAGTTGTGGTCCTTGAGTGTTTGATGCTTATGTGTTTTGTTGTTGAAGTTATGGAGGTTAATCACATGATTTCATAACAATATTTGTTTTAGTATGGATTGGGAGGGTTGAAATTGGAAAAAGGAGTGGTTAAAAGATGGATTTTTGAAGAAGTTTGAAGAACCAATTGGTTCTTGGGCATAATCGATTGGATGGATTTTCTGTTTTTGAAGAAGTTGAAATTTTTCAAAACCACGTTTGGTCCTTCCAATCAATTGATTGGTTTAGTGAAATTTTTGAGAATAATTCACATTCAATCGATTGATTCATTTGATCAATCTATTGACATGAATTAATTATTTGATGAATTAAAATATGTCACCAATGGGGGTCAAACCCGAGACCTCCTTGATATGGTACAAGCCTTACCACTAGGCTAAGGATCTTGTTGTTGAATAGTCATGCAATGAATAAATGTTAATCTAAATCTTGATTAAGATAGATTAATGAATTAATTGAGTGTTATAACTCCGTTTTGGATGCGGACGGATGCGTTAGTAAGATAACGAAAAAGGCTATTATTATGATACCATGTTATAGTATATTATGCGTCTTACAAATTCTTTGAATTATATTATGATGGATGTTAAACATGGTTGATATGTTTGATTATGAAATAACATGATTAAAAACCTTACAAAGGTGAGAGAGGAAACCTAGGAGTATAACATGATTAATAACTTAGAAAGATAATCTAGGTTATGGAACATGTGAGATATATGTATGCGAATACAATATTCATTCATACGACGCTTATGTGGAGGTCGTGGACGAATTGTTGCCATGATTGAGAATGAGATGCGTTGTATGGAACATGCCAAGTTATTATTTGAGTATTGTGGTGAATACAGTCACCTGCGATTGATGAATTTTGGTTCGTGGAACCGATGATTTGTGAAACCGATCATGTATTCAGAATGTGTGTTTTTCTGTGATGGTACACATCTCTATTGTATGCTTAGACGTGTAAGCATTGGGATGTGGGACCAATGATTCGAGCCTCAATTGGGTTTGAGCCTGAAACATGGCGGACATGGGGTAAAGGTGGACACCAAAGTGGGATAAGGTCCATACGGTGAAAGAGACTCAAAGTGGGTAGAGTCCCATACGAGTGATGGTTCTCAATAGTGGGTTTAAGTCCTATAGGGGAACCGAATATCCACCGCGAAAGTCGAATCATACGAGCATGCATGAACCAGGCCTGGCATAGACGTAAGTCCGTTCCGGAATTGATGTTTCGTGATCTGAATAATGATCGTGGTTAAGTTATGAGAACTCGGATGCATGTTTCCATACAGATGCGAGATAGTTTCCCCATCGCTCAAGTCTTCGTTCCCTTGTTTACTGGAGTTGGATATGAGTTGAATATTGATTAGAAAACCCAGTAGAGCCGAGTGGACACATAGGATAGGAGAAATCACTGAGATTGTTGTCTCATCCCATTATTGTTGTTATTTTTCAGGTAATCCTTACAGGTTGAATATAAGAGAATCTGTTTACGGATGTTTCAAGGGATGCTGTTTATCATGATCTTTCGTTGTGGAGTTGTGTGCAATGAAGATATTGCACATAGTTCTTAGATTTTTATTGTTTAGGCACTATTATATAACATGTTCCATTGATGTTTTTAGTTTGCACATGTATATATATTGATGCCATTAGGCACTTATGTTGGATCAATACCAATTATTAACACTTGTATGATATTATTCTAGAAATATATTATACGGGTTGTTACAGATCTTGATTACGTAATTTCATTTGTTACCCATTTATATATAATATGAATCATTCATTTATAGTTTTTTTCACTTTGTTGCTTAGTGACGAAGAAGCCTAAAATTTGGTGATGGAGAAGAAAATATTTTTTTTTACAAATAATATACCTTAATACAATGTGAAAATGACAAAGAAAATATATTTTTTTTACAAATAATATACCTTACAAAATTGAGCTTTATTATATAATTTCACTTGTTATCAATTAATATATAATATGAATCATTCATTGATAGATTTTTCAATTTGTTGCTTAGTGATGAAGAAACCTAAAATTTGGTGATGGAGATGAAAAATATAATTTTTTTTACCTATAATATACCATAATACAATGTGAAAATGACGAATCCAAATTAAATTGAGCTTTATTACGTAATTTAACTTATAAACCATTTATATATAATATGAATCATTAATTTATAGTCCTTTAAATTTGTTACTTAGTGATGAAGAAACCAAAAATTTGGTGATGGAGAAACAATTTATTGAATTTATTTACTTATAATATACCATAAAACAATGTGAATATGCCGAATACAAATAATATTGATCTTGATTATATAATTTCGTTTGTTACGCATTTATATTCAATATGAATCATTCATTTATAGTTTTTTTAACTTTGTTGCTTAGTGATGATGAAACCTAAAATTTGATGATGGAGAAGAAAATATTAATTTTTTTTACAAATAATATACCTTAATACAATGGGAATATGACAAATACAAACAAAACTGAGCTTTATTACGTAATTTCAATTATAAACCATTTTAATATAATATGAAACATTAATTTATAGTCATTTAATGTTGTTACTTAATGATGAAGAAACCTAAAATTTGGCGATGGAGAAGAAAATTATTGAATTTATTTACATATAATATACCATAATACAATATGAATTTGCCAAATACAAATAATATTGATCTTGATTATGTAATTTTACTTGTTACCCATTTATATATAATATGAATCATTCATTTATAGTTTTTTCACTTGGTTGCTTAGTGATGAAGAAACCTAAAATTTGGTGATGGAGAAGAAAATATTAAACTTTTAAAACATGTAATATACCATAATACAGTGCGAATATGACAAATACAAATAAAATTGAGCTTTATTACCTAATTTCATTTATAGTCCTTTAACTTTGTTACTTAGTGGTGAAGAAACCAAAAATTTGGTGATGGAGAAGCAAATTATTTAATTTATTTACATATGATATACCATAATACAATGTGAATATGCCGAATACAAATAATATTGATCCTGATTAGGTAATTTCATTCGTTACCCATTTATATATAATATGAATCATTCATTTATAGTTTTTTTCACTTTGTTGCTTAGTGATGAAGAAACCTAAAATTTGGTGATGGAGAAAAAACATTATTTTTTTTAACAAATAATATACCTTAATACAGTGTGAATATGACAAATATTAATTTATTTACATATAATATACCATAATACAATGTGAATATGCCGAATACAAATAATATTGATCTTGATTATATAATTTCACTTGTTATCAATTTATGTATAATATGAATCATTCATTGATAGGTTTTTCAATTTGTTGCTTACTGATGAAGAAACCTAAAATTTGGTGATGGAGATGAAAAATATTAATTTTTTTTACCTATAATATACCATAATACAATGTAAATATGACAAATACAATTAAAATTGAGCTTTATTACGTAATTTCACTTATAAACCATTTATATATAATATGAATCATTAATTTATAGTCCTTTAATGTTGTTACTTAGTGATGAAGAAACCAAAAATTTAGTGATGGAGAAGCAAATTATTGCATTTATTTACATATAATATACCATAATACAATGTGAATATGCCAAATACAAATAATATTGATCTTGATTAGGTAATTTCATTTGTTACCCATTTATATATAATATGAATAATTCATTTATAGTTTTTTTTCACTTTGTTGCTTAGTGATGAAGAAACCTAAAATTTGGTGATGGAAGGTAAAATATTTTTTTTATACAAATAATATACCTTAATACAATGTGAATATGACAAATACAAACAAAATTGAGCTTTATTACGTAATTTCACTTATAAACCATTTTAATATAGTATGAATCATTAATTTATAGTCCTTTAATGTTGTTACTTAGTGATGAAGAAACCTAAAATTTGGCGTGGGAGAAGAAAATTATTGAATTTATTTACATATAATATACTATAATACAATATGAATATGCCGAATACAAATAATATAGATCTTGATTATGTAATTTCACATGTTACCCATTTATATATAATATGAATCATTCTTTTTGGTGATGGAGAAGAAAATTATTGAATTTATTTACATATAATATACCATAATACAATGTGAATATGAAGAATACAAATAATATTGATCTTGATTATATAATTTCACTTGTTATCAATTTATATATAATATGAATCATTCATTTATAGTTTTTTCAATTTGTTGCTTAGTGATGAAGAAACCTAAAATTTGGTGATGGGGATGAAATGTTTTATTTTTTTTACCTATAATATACCATAATACAGTGTGAATATGACAAATACAAATAAAATTGAGCTTTATTATTTAATTTAACTTATAAACCATTTATACAAATAATTTAATTTATAGTCCTTTAACTTTGTTACTTAGTGATGAAGAAACCAAAAATTTGGTGATGAGGAAGCAAATTATTGAATTTATTTACATATAATATACCATAATACAATGTGAATATGCCGAATACAAATAATATTCATCTTGATTACATAATTTCATTTGTTACCCATTTATATGTAATATGAATCATTCATTTATAGTTTTTTTTCACTTTGTTGCTTAGTGATGAAGAAACCTAAAATTTTGGGATGGAGAAGAAAATATTATTTTTTTATACAAATAATATACCTTAATACAGTGTGAATATGACAAATACAACCAAAAATGAGCTTTATTACGTAATTTTACTTATAAACCATTTATATATAATATGAATCATTAATTTATAGTCCTTTAACGTTTTTACTTAGTGATGAAGAAACCTAAAATTAGGTGATGGAGAAGAAAATTATTGAATTTATTTACATATAATATACCATAATACAATATGAATTTGCCGAATACAAATAATATTGATCTTGATTATGTAATTTCACTTGTTACCCATTTATATATAATATGAATCATTCATTTATAGTTTTTTCGCTTGGTTGCTTAGTGATGACGAAACCTAAAATTTGGTGATGGAGAAGAAAATATTAAACTTTTTTAACATGTAATTTACCATAATACAAAGTGAATATGACAAATACAAATAAAATTGAGCTTTATTACGTAATTCCATTTATAGTCCTTTAACTTTGTTACTTAGTGTTGAAGAAACCAAAAATTTGGTGATGGAGAAGCAAATTATTTAATTTATTTACCTATGATATACCATAATACAATGTGAATATGCCGAATACAAATAATATTGATCCTGATTAGGTAATTTCATTTGTTACCCATTTATATATAATATGAATCATTCATTTATAGTTTTTTTCACTTTGTTGCTTAGTGATGAAGAAACCTAAAATTTGGTGATGGAGAAGAAAATATTTTTTTTTTTTACTAATAATATACCTTAATACAGTGTGAATATGACAAATATTAATTTATTTAGATATAATATACCATAATACAATGTGAATATGCCAAATACAAATAATATTGATCTTGATTATATAATTTCACTTATTATCAATTGATGTATAATATGAATCATTCATTGATAGTTTTTTCAATTTGTTGCTTAGTGATGAAGAAACCTAAAATTTGGTGATGGAGATGAAAAATATTAATTTTTTTTACCTATAAAATTTGGTGAATATGACAAATACAATTAAAGTTGAGCTTTATTACGTAATTTCAATTATAAACCATTTATATATAGTATGAATCATTAATTTATAGTCCTTTAACTTTGTTACTTATTGATGAAGAAATCAAAAATTGTGTGATGGAGAAGCAAATTATTGAATTTATTTACATATAATATACCATAATACAATGTGAATATGCCAAATACAAATAATATTGATCTTGATTAGCTAAATTCATTTGTTACCCATTTATATATAATATAAATAATTCATTTATAGTTTTTTTTCACTTTGTTGCTTAGTGATGAAGAAACCTAAAATTTGGTGATGGAAGGGAAAATATTATTCTTTTTTACAAATAATATACCTTAATACAATGTGAATATGACAAATACAAACAAAATTGAGCTTTATTACGTAATTTCACTTATAAACCATTTTAATATAGTATGAATCATTAATTTATAGTCCTTTAATGTTGTTACTTAGTGATGAAGAAACTTAAAATTTGGCGATGGAGAAGAAAATTATTGAATTTATTTACATATAATATACCATAGTACATTATGAATATGCCGAATATAAATAATATTGATCTTGATTATGTAATTTCACATGTTACCCATTTATATATAATATGAATCATTCATTTTGGTAATGGAGAAGAAAATTATTGAATTTATTTACATATAATATACCATAATACAATGTGAATATGACGAATACATATAATATTGATCTTGATTATATAATTTCACTTGTTATCAATTTATATAATATGAATCATTCATTTATAGTTTTTTCAATTTGTTGCTTAGTGATGAAGAAACCTAAAATTTGGGGATGGAGATGAAATTTTTTATCTTTTTTTTACCTATAATATACCATAATACAGTGTGAATATGACAAATACAAATAAAATTGAGCTTTATTACGTAATTTCACTTATAAACCATTTATATATAATATGAATAATTTAATTTATAGTCCTTTAACTTTGTTACTTAGTGATGAAGAAACCAAAAATTTTGTGATGCAGAAGCAAATTATTGAATTTATTTACATATAATATACCATAATACAATGTGAATATGCCGAATACAAATAATATTGATCTTGATTACGTAATTTAATTTGTTACCCATTTATATATAATATGAATCATTAATTTATAGTCCTTTAACATTTTTACTTAGTGATGAAGAAACCTAAAATTGGGTGATGGAGAAGAAAATTATTGAATTTATTTACATATAATATACCATAAAACAATGTGAATATGCCGAATACAAATAATATTGATCTTGATTATATAATTTCACTTGTTACCCATTTATATATAATATGAATCCTTCATTTATAGTTTTTTCACTTTGTTGCTCAGTGATGAAGACACCTAAAATTTTTTGATAGAGAAGAAAATATTAAACTTTTTTGACATATAATATACCATAATACTGTGTGAATATGACAAATACAAATAAAATTGAGCTTTATTACGTAATTTCACTTATAAACTATTTATGTATAATATGAATCATTAATTTATAGTCCTTTAACTTTGTTACTTAGTGATGAAGAAACCTAAAATTTGGTGATGGAGAAGAAAAATATTGATTTTTATTACATATAATATACCAAAATACAATGTGAAAATGCCGAATCCAAATAAAATTAAGATTTATTACGTAATTTCCCTTATAAACCACTTATATATAGTATGAATCATTAATTGATAGTCCTTTAACATTGTTAATTAGTGATGAAGAAACCTAAAATTTGGTGTTGGAGAAGAAAATTATTGAATTTATTTACATATAATATACCATAATTTAATGTGAATATGCAGAATACAAATAATATTGATCTTGATTATGTAATTTCACTTGTTACACATTTAAATATAATATGAATCATTCATTTATAGTTTTTTTAACTTTGTTGCTTAGTGATGAAGAAATCTAAATTTTGGTGATGGAGAAGAAAAATATTGAATTTTTTGACATATAATATACCATAATACATTGTGAAAATTTCGAATAAAAATAAAATTGAGCTTTATTACGTAATTTCACTTATAAACCATTTATATATAATATGAATCATTAATTTATAGTCCTTTAACATTTTTACTTTGTGATGAAGAAATCCAAAATTTGGTGATGGAGAAGAAAATTATTGAATTTATTTACATATAATATACAATAATACAATGTGAATATTCCAAATAAAAATATTGATCTGGATTATATAATTTCACTTGTTACCAGTTTATATATAATATGAATCATTCATTTGTATTTTTTTCAATTCGTTGCTTAGTGATGAAGAAACCTAAAATTTGGTGATGGAGACGAAAAATATTATTTTTTTTACATATAATATACCATAATACAGTGTGAATATGACAACTACAAATAAATTGAGCTTTATTACGTAATTTCACTTATAAACCATTTATATATAATATGAATCATTAATGTATAATCCTTTAACTTTGTTACATAGTGATGAAGAAGCCAAAAATTTGGTGATGGAGAAGCAAATTATTGAATTTATTTACATATAATATACCATAATACAATGTGAATATGCCGAATACAAATGATATTGATCTTGATTACGTAATTTCATTTGTTACCCATTTATATGTAATATGAATCATTCATTTATAGTTTTTTTTCACTTTGTTACTTAGTGATGAAGAAACCTAAAATTTTGGGATGGAGAAGAAAATATTTTTTTTATACAAATAATATACCTTAATACAATGTGAAGATGACAAATACAAACAAAATTGAGCTTTATTACGTAATTTCACTTATAAACCATTTTAATATAGTATGAATCATTAATTTATAGTCCTTTAATGTTGTTACTTAGTGATGAAGAAACTTAAAATTTGGCGATGGAGAAGAAAATTATTGAATTTATTTACATATAATATACCATAGTACATTATGAATATGCCGAATATAAATAATATTGATCTTGATTATGTAATTTCACATGTTACCCATTTATATATAATATGAATCATTCATTTTGGTAATGCAGAAGAAAATTATTGAATTTATTTACATATAATATACCATAATACAATGTGAATATGACGAATACATATAATATTGATCTTGATTATATAATTTCACTTGTTATCAATTTATATAATATGAATCATTCATTTATAGTTTTTTCAATTTGTTGCTTAGTGATGAAGAAACCTAAAATTTGGGGATGGAGATGAAATTTTTTATCTTTTTTTTACCTATAATATACCATAATACAGTGTGAATATGACAAATACAAATAAAATTGAGCTTTATTACGTAATTTCACTTATAAACCATTTATATATAATATGAATAATTTAATTTATAGTCCTTTAACTTTGTTACTTAGTGATGAAGAAACCAAAAATTTTGTGATGCAGAAGCAAATTATTGAATTTATTTACATATAATATACCATAATACAATGTGAATATGCCGAATACAAATAATATTGATCTTGATTACGTAATTTAATTTGTGACCCATTTATATGTAATATGAATCATTCATTTATAGTTTTTTTTCACTTTGTTGCTTAGTGATGAAGAAACCTAAAATTTTGGGATGGAGAAGAAAATATTATTTTTTTATACAAATAATATACCTTAATACAGCGTGAATATGACAAATACAAACAAAAATGAGCTTTATTACGTAATTTTACTTATAAACCATTTATATATAATATGAATCATTAATTTATAGTCCTTTAACATTTTTACTTAGTGATGAAGAAACCTAAAATTGGGTGATGGAGAAGAAAATTATTGAATTTATTTACATATAATATACCATAAAACAATGTGAATATGCCGAATACAAATAATATTGATCTTGATTATATAATTTCACTTGTTACCCATTTATATATAATATGAGTCCTTCATTTATAGTTTTTTCACTTTGTTGCTCAGTGATGAAGACACCTAAAATTTTTTGATAGAGAAGAAAATATTAAACTTTTTTGACATATAATATACCATAATACTGTGTGAATATGACAAATACAAATAAAATTGAGCTTTATTACGTAATTTCACTTATAAACTATTTATGTATAATATGAATCATTAATTTATAGTCCTTTAACTTTGTTACTTAGTGATGAAGAAACCTAAAATTTGGTGATGGAGAAGAAAAATATTGATTTTTATTACATATAATATACCAAAATACAATGTGAAAATGCCGAATCCAAATAAAATTAAGATTTATTACGTAATTTCCCTTATAAACCACTTATATATAGTATGAATCATTAATTGATAGTCCTTTAACATTGTTAATTAGTGATGAAGAAACCTAAAATTTGGTGTTGGAGAAGAAAATTATTGAATTTATTTACATATAATATACCATAATTTAATGTGAATATGCAGAATACAAATAATATTGATCTTGATTATGTAATTTCACTTGTTACACATTTAAATATAATATGAATCATTCATTTATAGTTTTTTTTAACT
Source organism: Lathyrus oleraceus (assembly GCF_024323335.1). NCBI lineage: Eukaryota > Viridiplantae > Streptophyta > Magnoliopsida > Fabales > Fabaceae > Lathyrus > Lathyrus oleraceus. Next base: position 538,794,963 of record NC_066585.1, on the reverse strand, counting down.
TTGTTGCTTAGTGATGAAGAAATCTAAATTTTGGTGATGGAGAAGAAAAATATTGAATTTTTTGACATATAATATACCATAATACATTGTGAAAATTTCGAATAAAAATAAAATTGAGCTTTATTACGTAATTTCACTTATAAACCATTTATATATAATATGAATCATTAATTTATAGTCCTTTAACATTTTTACTTTGTGATGAAGAAATCCAAAATTTGGTGATGGAGAAGAAAATTATTGAATTTATTTACATATAATATACAATAATACAATGTGAATATTCCAAATAAAAAATATTGATCTGGATTATATAATTTCACTTGTTACCAGTTTATATATAATATGAATCATTCATTTGTATTTTTTTCAATTCGTTGCTTAGTGATGAAGAAACCTAAAATTTGGTGATGGAGACGAAAAATATTATTTTTTTTTACATATAATATACCATAATACAGTGTGAATATGACAACTACAAATAAAATTGAGCTTTATTACGTAATTTCACTTATAAACCATTTATATATAATATGAATCATTAATGTATAATCCTTTAACTTTGTTACATAGTGATGAAGAAGCCAAAAATTTGGTGATGGAGAAGCAAATTATTGAATTTATTTACATATAATATACCATAATACAATGTGAATATGCCGAATACAAATGATATTGATCTTGATTACGTAATTTCATTTGTTACCCATTTATATGTAATATGAATCATTCATTTATAGTTTTTTTTCACTTTGTTACTTAGTGATGAAGAAACCTAAAATTTTGGGATGGAGAAGAAAATATTTTTTTTATACAAATAATATACCTTAATACAATGTGAATATGACAAATACAAACAAAAATGAGCTTTATTACGTAATTTTACTTATAAACCATTTATATATAATATGAATCATTAATTTATAGTCCTTTAACGTTTTTACTTAGTGATGAAGAAACCTAAAATTGGGTGATGGAGAAGAAAATTATTGAATTTATTTACATATAATATACCATAATACAATGTGAATATGCCGAATACAAATAATATTGATCTTGATTATATAATTTCACTTGTTACCCATTTATATATAATATGAATCCTTCATTTATAGTTTTTTCACTTTGTTGCTCAGTGATGAAGACACCTAAAATTTTTTGATAGAGAAGAAAATATTAAACTTTTTTGACATATAATATACCATAATACTGTGTGAATATGACAAATACAAATAAAATTGAGCTTTATTACGTAATTTCACTTATAAACTATTTATGTATAATATGAATCATTAATTTATAGTCCTTTAACTTTGTTACTTAGTGATGAAGAAACCTAAAATTTGGTGATGGAGAAGAAAAATATTGATTTTTATTACATATAATATACCAAAATACAATGTGAAAATGCCGAATCCAAATAAAATTAAGATTTATTACGTAATTTCCCTTATAAACCACTTATATATAGTATGAATCATTAATTGATAGTCCTTTAACATTGTTAATTAGTGATGAAGAAACCTAAAATTTGGTGTTGGAGAAGAAAATTATTGAATTTATTTACATATAATATACCATAATTTAATGTGAATATGCAGAATACAAATAATATTGATCTTGATTATGTAATTTCACTTGTTACACATTTAAATATAATATGAATCATTCATTTATAGTTTTTTTAACTTTGTTGCTTAGTGATGAAGAAATCTAAATTTTGGTGATGGAGAAGAAAAATATTGAATTTTTTGACATATAATATACCATAATACATTGTGAAAATTTCGAATAAAAATAAAATTGAGCTTTATTACGTAATTTCACTTATAAACCATTTATATATAATATGAATCATTAATTTATAGTCCTTTAACATTTTTACTTTGTGATGAAGAAATCCAAAATTTGGTGATGGAGAAGAAAATTATTGAATTTATTTACATATAATATACAATAATACAATGTGAATATTCCAAATAAAAAATATTGATCTGGATTATATAATTTCACTTGTTACCAGTTTATATATAATATGAATCATTCATTTGTATTTTTTTCAATTCGTTGCTTAGTGATGAAGAAACCTAAAATTTGGTGATGGAGACGAAAAATATTTTTTTTTTTACATATAATATACCATAATACAGTGTGAATATGACAACTACAAATAAAATTGAGCTTTATTACGTAATTTCACTTATAAACCATTTATATATAATATGAATCATTAATGTATAATCCTTTAACTTTGTTACATAGTGATGAAGAAGCCAAAAATTTGGTGATGGAGAAGCAAATTATTGAATTTATTTACATATAATATACCATAATACAATGTGAATATGCCGAATACAAATGATATTGATCTTGATTACGTAATTTCATTTGTTACCCATTTATATGTAATATGAATCATTCATTTATAGTTTTTTTTCACTTTGTTACTTAGTGATGAAGAAACCTAAAATTTTGGGATGGAGAAGAAAATATTTTTTTTATACAAATAATATACCTTAATACAATGTGAATATGACAAATACAAACAAAAATGAGCTTTATTACGTAATTTTACTTATAAACCATTTATATATAATATGAATCATTAATTTATAGTCCTTTAACGTTTTTACTTAGTGATGAAGAAACCTAAAATTGGGTGATGGAGAAGAAAATTATTGAATTTATTTACATATAATATACCATAATACAATGTGAATATGCCGAATACAAATAATATTGATCTTGATTATATAATTTCACTTGTTACCCATTTATATATAATATGAATCCTTCATTTATAGTTTTTTCACTTTGTTGCTCAGTGATGAAGACACCTAAAATTTTTTGATAGAGAAGAAAATATTAAACTTTTTTGACATATAATATACCATAATACTGTGTGAATATGACAAATACAAATAAAATTGAGCTTTATTACGTAATTTCACTTATAAACTATTTATGTATAATATGAATCATTAATTTATAGTCCTTTAACTTTGTTACTTAGTGATGAAGAAACCTAAAATTTGGTGATGGAGAAGAAAAATATTGATTTTTATTACATATAATATACCAAAATACAATGTGAAAATGCCGAATCCAAATAAAATTAAGATTTATTACGTAATTTCCCTTATAAACCACTTATATATAGTATGAATCATTAATTGATAGTCCTTTAACATTGTTAATTAGTGATGAAGAAACCTAAAATTTGGTGTTGGAGAAGAAAATTATTGAATTTATTTACATATAATATACCATAATTTAATGTGAATATGCAGAATACAAATAATATTGATCTTGATTATGTAATTTCACTTGTTACACATTTAAATATAATATGAATCATTCATTTATAGTTTTTTTAACTTTGTTGCTTAGTGATGAAGAAATCTAAATTTTGGTGATGGAGAAGAAAAATATTGAATTTTTTGACATATAATATACCATAATACATTGTGAAAATTTCGAATAAAAATAAAATTGAGCTTTATTACGTAATTTCACTTATAAACCATTTATATATAATATGAATCATTAATTTATAGTCCTTTAACATTTTTACTTTGTGATGAAGAAATCCAAAATTTGGTGATGGAGAAGAAAATTATTGAATTTATTTACATATAATATACAATAATACAATGTGAATATTCCAAATAAAAAATATTGATCTGGATTATAGAATTTCACTTGTTACCAGTTTATATATAATATGAATCATTCATTTGTATTTTTTTCAATTCGTTGCTTAGTGATGAAGAAACCTAAAATTTGGTGATGGAGACGAAAAATATTATTTTTTTTTACATATAATATACCATAATACAGTGTGAATATGACAACTACAAATAAAATTGAGCTTTATTACGTAATTTCACTTATAAACCATTTATATATAATATGAATCATTAATGTATAATCCTTTAACTTTGTTACATAGTGATGAAGAAGCCAAAAATTTGGTGATGGAGAAGCAAATTATTGAATTTATTTACATATAATATATCATACACTACGCCAAAAATGACTTTTAACAGCGCATCTTAGACAGCGCTTTTAAAAGAAAGCGCTGTCTAAGGTTAAAATTAAAAAGAAACACGGAAAATGTTCCAAGAAAATAATAAAAGCGCTGTCTAATGGGGGGTCTTAGACAGCGCTTTCTAAAAGCGCTGTCTAAGACCCCCCCTTAGACAGCGCTTTTAGAAAGCGCTTATAAATATAGACTTTAGACAGCGCTTTTGGTAAAGCGCTGTCTAAAGTCTTTAAATTAAAAAAAAAATTAAAATAAGCGGCAATGGCATCCTGTAAAGAGAGTTAGATTTGCATCGTGCGGTGAAGCATAAGCGGCAATGGCATCATCGGAAGGAGAAGAGTCTCAGCAGCCACAACTCGTCCTCGCCGACAAGCTTTTCCTCCTCAAACAACCCGATGTTCAAGACATTGACAAAGTTGGATTCAAGGAGGATGTCTTCACATTCGTCAAGGATCATGGTTTCAATCTTTCCCTCTTCTTTCAACTATTTTCTATTCTATATAAACCCTAATTCCCTTTTGTGTTTTTGTTTTGTACAGATATGGTCCCTTTATACGAAACCCTAGTCGCCGATTCTGTTTTGGATATGGATCGTACCCTTTTGGACTGTATGCGTGCTAAAATTGACGATGAGCTTAAGAAGCTTGACGAAAAGTGAGTCTCTCTTTTGCTTTTTTCATTACCTTGAGATTTTTGGGGTTGGGTGCTGTAAACCCCAATTGAAAATTTCGGATTTTGAATTGCAGAAAATTTTACAATAATAGGGTTACCATCTAAGTATAGTCCATGTGAATGTCTCATTTTAGGATTGCTGATGCTGAGGAAAACTTAGGTGAGAGTGAAGTCCGCGAGGCTCACTTGGCAAAATCCTTGTTTTTCATCCGGATTGGGGATAAGGTATGCATTGCATTTATAATTGATTGCTCATCTCCTTTATGCTGCTGGAATCAAGTCATCACTCTATCCCATGTATTAGGAGAAAGCCCTGGAACATCTCAAGATAACAGAAACCAAGACTGTTGCAGTGGGGCAGAAGATGGACTTGGTGTTTTATACGCTGCAGCTTGGTTTCTTTGACATGGATTTTGATCTAATTTCCAAAAGTATTGACAAAGCTAAAAGGTAATTATTTGAATCTCATATATCTGTAGTTATATCCTCTGCTATGTTTTTGATTTAAGCGATGGCTTTCTAACTGTTTGCAACATTATTACATGGTTATGAATTTACTAATTACTATTATTCTTAAAGGATATTAGAGTACCGGGAGTTTGTTTGAGATGAATGCGTTTCTTGCGGTTTCTTTGTCTTGTGTGTTTGGTTTGCTTATCAGTTTCTTTGGATTTGCTGCGAGAAAAGCGGTTTCGGCTACTGCTTTTACGGTTACTGGGGTTGTGAATAAGTTTCTCACGGTGGCTATTAATGTGACGATTTGGGATAAGCATGCTAGTCCTACTGGTCTGGTTTGTTTGCTTTTTACTATAATTGGGGGAGTTCTTTATCAGCAATCGGTTACTGGGAATTGTTCAATGCTATCAGTATGAAAAAACCCTGTTATTCAAATGATGTGATTCAAACTGTTTGCTGAATTTTATGTAGGAATGTTAAATCTGATCTCTGTACTGAACATGAACATAACATGTAATGTTTTTCATTTTCATAGAAATAGTATCAAAATTCTGCATGTGCTTGATATTATGCTTATAAGTATAAGTAAATGATTACTTCAAGCATTACACACTTGGTTAATGTGATGCAGGAGGATTTTGAGGAGCATGCTGCGAAAGTCAAGACTCTAAAAGAGAGTCCATCAAATGAAAACTTGCTTATCCTTTATGGATTGTACAAGCAAGCCACTCTTGGACCTGTTACCACCGGTGAGTTTTCTTTTATTTAAGAAGTCATTTTCAAATCGATATTTCCACTTTTGAATCCTCACTGTCACCTTCCTGCAATAACGAGTGGAGGGTTAGGGCCGGCACAAGCTTAAGGCCGAACAAACCGTTATAAGTTGAAAACAACTTATGGACATGTCATAAGCTATTTCTATAAGATCTTCTAAACAGTTTCGCTAATGTTTATGTCGGTAGATAAACTCAAGTAGGCTAATACAGAAATGCCCTAGGCAATAAGGCTTATGGATTATGATTGTTCATGATTTTGTGTATGATTTACAGCTCGTCCTGGGATTTTCAGCCAAAAAGACAGAGCTAAATGGGATGCATGGAAGGCTGTTGAAGGTAGAAAAAGTTATAAGTTTCGGTTTTTAGTGTGAATATTTTGTTATGGTGCTTTTGTGCTATGAAATACCGACACAAACACGACACTAAGACATCGTCAATCTATAGTTTCAATGCAACAGTCAAAATTATATTTATTTATTTTGCAGGAAAATCCAAGGATGAAGCAATGAGTGATTACATCACTAAGGTGAAACAGCTGCTCGAAGAAGCTGGTCTTTCTGCTTAACAACATTGTCATGTCTAGCTTTCTAGTTCTATGCTAAAAGTTTCTATGTATTTTGAAAATAAAACAGTTGCAGTGTTTGATGTTTGATCTAAAACTTTTAATATATAATCTTAATTGTTCTGTATTGAATTACATGTGTTACAATGAGGTCAGGTAACTTCATCACAACTACTGAAAATGTCTGTTGACAGATGCAGTGGCTAGAAACTTGAAATGTTCTATGTGGTTTACTTAAAACTATTTCTACTTTGGATCTTAATTGCTTGATCTTGAATTTAATATAAAAAAAGTTGGTTTGTAAAAGCGCTGGTATAGCCCACCCTATGCCAGCGCTTTTTTACACTATATTTTGTTGAATTAACCACCTATGCCAGCGCTTTTTTAGTAAATTAAGCGCTGTCTAAGACCTATACCAGCGCCAGTATAGCCAGCGCTTTTAAGCGCTGTCTAATGTCAAAAAAAGCGCTGTCTAATCCCTTGTTTGGCATAGTGATAATACAATGTGAATATGCCGAATACAAATGATATTGATCTTGATTACGTAATTTCATTTGTTACCCATTTATATGTAATATGAATCATTCATTTATAGTTTTTTTTCACTTTGTTACTTAGTGATGAAGAAACCTAAAATTTTGGGATGGAGAAGAAAATATTTTTTTTATACAAATAATATACCTTAATACAATGTGAATATGACAAATACAAACAAAAATGAGCTTTATTACGTAATTTTACTTATAAACCATTTATATATAATATGAATCATTAATTTATAGTCCTTTAACGTTTTTACTTAGTGATGAAGAAACCTAAAATTGGGTGATGGAGAAGAAAATTATTGAATTTATTTACATATAATATACCATAATACAATGTGAATATGCCGAATACAAATAATATTGATCTTAATTATATAATTTCACTTGTTACCCATTTATATATAATATGAATCCTTCATTTATAGTTTTTTCACTTTGTTGCTCAGTGATGAAGACACCTAAAATTTTTTGATAGAGAAGAAAATATTAAACTTTTTTGACATATAATATACCATAATACTGTGTGAATATGACAAATACAAATAAAATTGAGCTTTATTACGTAATTTCACTTATAAACTATTTATGTATAATATGAATCATTAATTTATAGTCCTTTAACTTTGTTACTTAGTGATGAAGAAACCTAAAATTTGGTGATGGAGAAGAAAAATATTGATTTTATTACATATAATATACCAAAATACAATGTGAAAATGCCGAATCCAAATAAAATTAAGATTTATTACGTAATTTCCCTTATAAACCACTTATATATAGTATGAATCATTAATTGATAGTCCTTTAACATTGTTAATTAGTGATGAAGAAACCTAAAATTTGGTGTTGGAGAAGAAAATTATTGAATTTATTTACATATAATATACCATAATTTAATGTGAATATGCAGAATACAAATAATATTGATCTTGATTATGTAATTTCACTTGTTACACATTTAAATATAATATGAATCATTCATTTATAGTTTTTTTAACTTTGTTGCTTAGTGATGAAGAAATCTAAATTTTGGTGATGGAGAAGAAAAATATTGAATTTTTTGACATATAATATACCATAATACATTGTGAAAATTTCGAATAAAAATAAAATTGAGCTTTATTACGTAATTTCACTTATAAACCATTTATATATAATATGAATCATTAATTTATAGTCCTTTAACATTTTTACTTTGTGATGAAGAAATCCAAAATTTGGTGATGGAGAAGAAAATTATTGAATTTATTTACATATAATATACAATAATACAATGTGAATATTCCAAATAAAAAATATTGATCTGGATTATATAATTTCACTTGTTACCAGTTTATATATAATATGAATCATTCATTTGTATTTTTTTCAATTCGTTGCTTAGTGATGAAGAAACCTAAAATTTGGTGATGGAGACGAAAAATATTAATTTTTTTTTACATATAATATACCATAATACAGTGTGAATATGACAACTACAAATAAAATTGAGCTTTATTACGTAATTTCACTTATAAACCATTTATATATAATATGAATCATTAATGTATAATCCTTTAACTTTGTTACATAGTGATGAAGAAGCCAAAAATTTGGTGATGGAGAAGCAAATTATTGAATTTATTTACATATAATATACCATAATACAATGTGAATATGCCGAATACAAATAATATTGATCTTGATTACGTAATTTCATTTGTTACCCATTTATATGTAATATGAATCATTCATTTATAGTTTTTTTTCACTTTGTTACTTAGTGATGAAGAAACATAAAATTTTGGGATGGAGAAGAAAATATTTTTTTATACAAATAATATACCTTAATACAATGTGAATATGACAAATACAAACAAAAATGAGCTTTATTACGTAATTTTACTTATAAACCATTTATATATAATATGAATCATTAATTTATAGTCCTTTAACGTTTTTACTTAGTGATGAAGAAACCTAAAATTGGGTGATGGAGAAGAAAATTATTGAATTTATTTACATATAATATACCATAATACAATGTGAATATGCCGAATACAAATAATATTGATCTTGATTATATAATTTCACTTGTTACCCATTTATATATAATATGAATCCTTCATTTATAGTTTTTTCACTTTGTTGCTCAGTGATGAAGAAACCTAAAATTTGGTGATAGAGAAGAAAATATTAAACTTTTTTTACATATAATATACCATAATACAGTGTGAATATGACAAATACAAATAAAATTGAGCTTTATTACGTAATTTCACTTATAAACCATTTATGTATAATATGAATCATTAATTTATAGTCCTTTAACTTTGTTACTTAGTGATGAAGAAACCTAAAATTTGGTGATGGAGAAGAAAAATATTGATTTTTATTACATATAATATACCAAAATACAATGTGAAAATGCCGAATCCAAATAAAATTAAGATTTATTACGTAATTTCCCTTATAAACCACTTATATATAGTATGAATCATTAAGTGATAGCACTACAACAAAAATGAGTTTAGACAACAACAGAAATTCGCAGCCTAAACTTAAAAAACCGTTGCCTAACATTTACAGGGACGGTTTTTCAGACGTGGAATATACGGCCGTTGCCTATTCTAATAAGGCACGGTTTTTACACTTTAGCCCACACAAATACCAACCGTTGCCTAAAATCCGTGAACAGACCACGGTTTACCTTGTAACTTTAGACTACGGTTTAGTTTAAGCTACAGGTCCATAACCGTTGCCTATGACTTACCTATGCTTTTAAGGTTTAGGCTTAAACTACGGTTTATTTTGAGCAACAACTGAGAAACCGTAGCCAAAGAACTGATTTTAAAAAAATTTGAGCCATATTTTTATTTTTTTATTATCCTCTTTATGGATCTATTTCGGCGTATGAACGGGTAATTTAGAGAAAAAATCAAAATAATTTGAATCACATGTCACATGGTTAGTAAAACCATTAAAACCTAACCTGTGCTTGATATATCATAAAATACTAATAATTTTCTTCATAATTATAAAATATATTTTCAACCCTATTCATATATCTAAACATTGAAGCTAAACTCCACCATTCATATGTGTTTGATCATGTTTATGTGCAAAATCATATCAGGGAGTTCCATCACTATCTCTTTGAATAATCAACTTACCACTTACCAATCACTCATTAAATCTCTTTGAATAATCAAATAACAATCTCTTAAACAATTCACAAAGTTTGGAATTGAATTGACAACAAAACTAGAAAGAGCATATATAATAAATTCCATCACTGAAAGCTCCAAACAAAACTAGTTATTATAAGATAAAAAAGGCACTCTACATTCATTCAATTAAATTACACAACTAAAAAGAATAGGTAAAATTAACTCAAAAATTAAGAAGAAAAAAGACACTCTTTCACACAAAAAGAATTACAAGATTAACACACATTCAAAAGCTGAAAACTTATAATCATCACATTGAAGCAAATTTAAACCTCATCCCTTGAGAATCTAAAATTCATGGTCCAATCCAAGCTAAAAATATATTCAAATAGAGTAACAAAGAGTAAACATGGACAAGCTGCAAAATACAGAAAAAAAATCTATATCCTTACAGAAAATTTGTCACACTTATGAAGGCGAATGTACTTAATAGGTGGTTTGTGTTCCTAAGGAGATTCATCTCTCCCATTTTCCCGAAAAGTCTAATTTCAAACAATGCACTAAAACATTATCAACTGGTCTAATTTCCCAAAAGACCTTATTCAAATAGACCAGTTGCGCCTCATTTGTTCCTGGGGAGATTCATCTGTTCCTGAGCAGTTTACAAAAAGGCTAATTTCAAATAATGCACTGAAACATTATCAAATCATCATAAAATTGTACAAATTCATAAATAAATAAATAAACAAATATCAAATTTACCTAAAGCAGCTCAGACGTTTTCAAGAGCTTCTTCTGAAATGGGTCCCTCAATAGACCAGAAAGCCTCATCCATCAGTCTCATCATTTCCACTAGTGAGATTAGATAAACCAAGCAATAACCCACCCTTGAGATTAGATAAACAAATCTATACAAGAGTACACTATAAATAATCAAAATGGCAGAGAACCTAATCAAAACGGTGGCGTAAGGTAGAGAACAGAGTCGAACAGAATCAAAACCGATGCGGATGAAAAACGGCGAACGAAATCAAATCGGATACAAACAGAGAATGAAATCGATTAATTTGGTAAAGTTGTATTTTTCTTTTTCAACATTGAACCTTACTTGTTTACCAAAGTAAAAACTAAAGAAACAATACAGACGTTTTACTATAAGGCACCCCTTTATTATTATATATTTATATTTATATTTATATTTATTAAACTTTATTCGTAATTAAAAAATTATACTTGCTTATGGCACATAATTATACTTGTAACTTATACTGAGGAATAAAAAATATATTATTACTATAAAAAATAATTTTTTTACTTTTTAATAAAATAACTTTACACATAAATCTATAAATATTAATTTTTAAATTTTTAATTGATATTCTGAATAAAAAGTTTTTATACGAATCAAACTAAGTCCCTTGCTTATTTATGATTAGTATTAGTATTCTTTTCCTTAGAAAATAAAATTATTTTTTTAAAATAGTGAAATCAGGTGTATAATTTTATTCCTTTTTTAATAATTAAAAAACCATCCATTTAAAATCGACACAATTCAGCATAGAAAATGAATAACAGTTTTTGATAGATAGAAAATATATATTAATTAATTGATTAAGAAAAAGTGGGAAAATAATATAGATTAGTAAGGCAAATTTATTGGTAGCTTTTACAATAGTTTTATAATCAAAAAATATATTACACTTTTATTTATAAATATGTTTAAGGAAGAATATTATAAGATATCATAATTGATTTAATGAATTTCCTTTTTCATTTTTATTAAAGCCTAATAAATTATTAAATCTTATAAAATGCAGTGTTTTGATCTTCAAGACAGGGGTTTAATTCCCAATGTTGTACATTTGGTTTTATAGCGAATAATTCAAATTTTTATTTAAAAAATCAAAAACTGTAGTCTCTAACAATAGGCAACACTTTCAAATCATTGCAGAAAAAAAATAAGCAACGGTTAATTTATGTCCACATTTCTAAAAGCGTAGCAAAAAATTTAAAAAGGACGGTTTTCAGCATATTACTACAAATTCGGCAACACAGCTAAAACGCAGTTAGTACCCACTTTAGGCAACAGTTTTTTAGCTGTTGTCTATTGTTCCGTTGCTTAAAGTCAAAAATGTTGTAGTGTAGTCCTCTAACATTGATACTTAGTGATGAAGAAACCTAAAATTTGGTGATGGAGAAGAAAATTATTGAATTTATTTACATATAATATACCATAATATAATGTGAATATGCAAAATACAAATAATATTGATCTTGATTATGTAATTTCACTTGTTACACATTTAAATATAATATGAATCATTCATTTAGAGTTTTTTTAACTATGTTGCTTAGTGATGAAGAAATCTAAATTTTGGTGATGGAGAAGAAAAATATTGAATTTTTTGACATATAATATACCATAATACATTGTAAAAATTTTGAATAAAACTAAAATTGAGCTTTATTACGTAATTTCACTTATAAACCATTTATATATAATATGAATCATTAATTTATAGTCCTTTAACATTTTTACTTTGTGATGAAGAAATCCAAAATTTGGTGATGGAGTAGAAAATTATTGAATTTATTTACATATAATATACAATAATACAATGTGAATATTCCGAATAAAAAATATTGATCTGGATTATATAATTTCACTTGTTACCAATTTATATATAATATGAATCATTCATTTGTAGTTTTTTCAATTCGTTGCTTAGTGATGAAGAAACCTAAAATTTGGTGATGGGTATGAAAAATATTAAATTTTTTTACATATAATATACCATAATACAGTGTGAATATGACAACTACAAATAAAATTGAGCTTTATTACGTAATTTCACTTATAAACCGTTTATATATAATATGAATCAGTAATTTATAATCCTTTAACTTTGTTACATAGTGATGAAGAAGCCAACAATTTGGTGATGGAGAAGCAAATTATTGAATTTATTTACATATAATATACCATAATACAATGTGAATATGCCAAATACAAATAATATTGATCTTGATTAGGTAATTTCATTTGTTACCCATTTATATATAATATGAATAATTCATTTATAGTTTTTTTCACTTTGTTGCTTAGTGATGAAGAAACCTAAAATTTGGTGATGGAAGGGAAAATATTATTTTTTTTACAAATAATATACCTTAATACAATGTGAATATGACAAATACAAACAAAATTGAGCTTTATTACGTAATATCACTTATAAACCATTTTAATATAGTATGAATCATTAATTTATAGTCCTTTAATGTTGTTACTTAGTGATGAAGAAACCTAAAATTTGGCGATGGAGAAGAAAATTATTGAATTTATTTACATATAATATACCATAATACAATATGAATATGCCGACTACAAATAATATTGATCTTGATTATCTAATTTCACTTGTTACACATTTAAATATAATATGAATCATTCATTTAGAGTTTTTTTACCTATGTTGCTTAGTGATGAAGAAATCTAAATTTTGGTGATGGAGAAGAAAAATATTGAATTTTTTGACATATAATATACTATAATACATTGTGAAAATTTTGAATAAAACTAAAATTGAGCTTTATTACGTAATTTCACTTATAAACCATTTATATATAATATGAATCATTAATTTATAGTCCTTTAACATTTTTACTTTGTGATGAAGAAATCCAAAATTTGGTGATGGAGTAGAAAATTATTGAATTTATTTACATATAATATACAATAATACAATGTGAATATTCCGAATAAAAAATATTGATCTGGATTATATAATTTCACTTGTTACCAATTTATATATAATATGAATCATTCATTTTTAGTTTTTTCAATTCGTTGCTTGTGATGAAGAAACCTAAAATTTGGTGATGGGTATGAAAAATATTAATTTTTTTTACATATAATATACCATAATACAGTGTGAATATGACAACTACAAATAAAATTGAGCTTTATTACATAATTTCACTTATAAACCATTTATATATAACATGAATCAGTAATTTATAATCCTTTAACTTTGTTACATAGTGATGAAGAAGCCAAAAATTTGGTGATGGAGAAGCAAATTATTGAATTTATTTACATATAATATACCATAATACAATGTGAATATGCCAAATACAAATAATATTGATCTTGATTAGGTAATTTCATTTGTTACCCATTTATATATAATATGAATAATTCATTTATAGTTTTTTTCACTTTGTTTCTTATTGATGAAGAAACCTAAAATTTCGTGATGGAAGGGAAAATATTATTTATTTTTACAAATAATATACCTTAATACAATGTGAATATGACAAATACAAACAAAATTGAGCTTTATTACGTAATATCACTTATAAACCATTTTAATATAGTATGAATCATTAATTTATAGTCCTTTAATGTTGTTACTTAGTGATGAAGAAACCTAAAATTTGGCGATGGAGAAGAAAATTATTGAATTTATTTACATATAATATACCATAATACAATATGAATATGCCGAATACAAATAATATTGATCTTGATTATGTAATTTCACATGTTACCCATTTATATATAATATGAATCATTCATTTTGGTGATGGAGAAGAAAATTATTGAATTTATTTACATATAATATATCATAATACAATGTGAATATGACGAATACAAATAATATTGATCTTGATTATATAATTTCACTTGTTATCAATTTATATATAAAATGAATCATTCATTTATAGTTTTTTCAATTTGTTGCTTAGTGATGAAGAAACCTAAAATTTGGTGATGGAGATGAAAATTTTTTATTTTTTTTACCTATAATATACCATAATACAGTGCGAATATGTCAAATACAAATAAAATTGAGCTTTATTACGTAATTTCACTTATAAACCATTTATATATAATATGAATAATTTAATTTATAGTCCTTTAACTTTGTTACTTAGTGATAAAGAAACCAAGAATTTGGTGATGTAGAAGCAAATTATTGAATTTATTTACATATAATATACCATAATAAATGTGAATATTCCGAATACAAATAATATTGATCTTGATTACCTAATTTCATTTGTTACCCATTTATATGTAATATGAATCATTCATTTATAGTTTTTTTTCACTTTGTTCCTTAGTGATGAAGAAACCTAAAATTCTGGGATGGAGCAGAAAATATTATTTTTTTATACAAATAATATACCTTAATACAATGTGAATATGACAAATACAAACAAAAATGAGCTTTATTACGTAATTTTACTTATAAACCATTTATATATAATATGAATCATTAATTTATAGTCCTTTAACGTTTTTACTTAGTGATGAAGAAACCTAAAATTGGGTGATGGAGAAGAAAATTATTGAATTTATTTACATATAATATACCATAATACAATGTGAATATGCCGAATACAACTAATATTGATCTTGATTATATAATTTCACTTTTTACCCATTTATCTATAATATGAATCCTTCATTTATAGTTTTTTCACATTGTTGCTCAGTGATGAAGAAACCTAAAATTTGGTTATAGAGAAGAAAATATTAAACTTTTTTTACATATAATATACCATAATACAGTGTGAATATGACAAATACAAATAAACCATTTATGTATAATATGAATCATTAATTTATAGTCCTTTAACTTTGTTACTTAGTGATGAAGAAACCTAAAATTTGGTGATGAAGAAGAAAAATATTGATTTTTATTATATATAATATACCAAAATACAATGTGAAAATGCCGAATCCAAATAAAATTAAGATTTATTACGTGATTTCCCTTATAAACCACTTATATATAGTATGAATCATTAATTGATAGTCCTTTAACATTGTTACTTAGTGATGAAGAAACCTAAAATTTGGTGATGGAGAAGAACATTATTGAATTTATTTACATATAATATACCATAATATAATGTGAATATGCAGAATACAAATAATATTGATCTTCATTATGTAATTTCACTTGTTACACATTTAAATATAATATGAATCATTCATTTATAGTTTTTTTAACTTTGTTGCTTAGTGATGAAGAAATCTAAATTTTGGTGATGGAGAAGAAAAATATTGAATTTTTTGATATAGAATATACCATAATACATTGTGAAAATTTCAAATAAAAATAAAATTGAGCTTTATTACGTAATTTCACTTATAAACCATTTATATATAATTTGAATCATTAATTTATAGTCCTTTAACATTTTTACTTTGTGATGAAGAAATCCAAAATTTGGTGATGGAGAAGAAAATTATTGAATTTATTTACATATAATATACAATAATACAATGTGAATATTCCGAATAAAAAATATTGATCTGGATTATATAATTTCACTTGTTACCAATTTATATATAATATGAATCATTCATTTGTAGTTTTTTCAATTCGTTGCTTAGTGATGAAGAAACCTAAAATTTGGTGATGGAGATGAAAAATATTAATTTTTTTACATATAATATACCATAATACAGTGTGAATATGACAACTACAAATAAAATTGAGCTTTATTACGTAATTTCACTTATAAACCATTTATATATAATATGAATCATTAATTTATAATCCTTTAACTTTGTTACATAGTGATGAAGAAGCCAAAAATTTGGTGATGGAGAAGCAAATTATTGAATTTATTTACATATAATATACCATAATACAATGTGAATATGCCGAATACAAATAATATTGATCTTGATTACGTAATTTCATTTGTTACCCATTTATATGTAATATGAATCATTCATTTATAGTTTTTTTTCACTATGTTGCTTAGTGATGAAGAAACCTAAAATTTTGGGATGGAGAAGAAAATATTATTTTTTTATACAAATAATATACCTTAATACAATATGAATATGACAAATACAAACAAAAATGAGCTTTATTACGTAATTTTACTTATAAACCATTTATATATAATATGAATCATTAATTTATAGTCCTTTAACGTTTTTACTTAGTGATGAAGAAACCTAAAATTGGGTGATGGAGAAGAAAATTACTGAATTTATTTACATATAATATACCATAATAGAATGTGAATATGCCGAATACAAATAATATTGATCTTGATTATATAATTTCACTTGTTACCCATTTATATATAATATGAATCCTTCATTTATAGTTTTTTTCACTTTGTTGCTTAGTGATGAAAAAACCTAAAAAATTTTAATGGAGAAGAAAATATTAAACTTTTTTTACATATAATATACCATAATACAGTGTGAATATGACAAATACAAATAAAATTGAGCTTTATTACGTAATTTCACTTATAAACCATTTATATATAATATGAATCATTAATTTATAGTCCTTTAACTTTGTTACTTAGTGATGAAGAAACCTAAAATTTGGTGATGAAGAAGAAAAATATTGATTTTTATTACATATAATATACCAAAATACAATGTGAAAATGCCGAATCCAAATAAAATTAAGATTTATTACGTAATTTCCCTTATAAACAACTTATATATAGTATGAATCATTAATTGATAGTCCTTTAACCATGTTACTTAGTGATGAAGAAACCTAAAATTTGGTGATGGAGAAGAAAATTATTGAATTTATTTACATATAATATACCATAATATAATGTGAATATGCAGAATACAAATAATATTGATCTTGATTATGTAATTTCACTTGTTACACATTTAAATATAATATGAATCATTCATTTATAGTTTTTTTAAGTTTGTTGCTTAGTGATGAAGAGATCTAAATTTTGGTGATGGAGAAGAAAAATATTGAATTTTTTGACATATAATATACCAAATACATTGTGAGAATTTCAAATAAAAATAAAATTGAGCTTTATTACGTAATTTCACTTATAAACCATTTATATATAATATGAATCATTAATTTATAGTCCTTTAACATTTTTACTTTGTGATGAAGAAATCCAAATTTTGGTGATGGAGAAGAAAATTATTGAATTTATTTACATATAATATACAATAATACAATGTGAATATTCCGAATAAAAAATATTGATCTGGATTATATAATTTCACTTGTTACCAATTTATATATAATATGAATCATTCATTTGTAGTTTTTTCAATTCGTTGCTTAGTGATGAAGAAACCTAAAATTTGGTGATGGAGATGAAAAATATTAATTTTTTTTACATATAATATACCATAATACAGTGTGAATATGACAACTACAAATAAAATTGAGCTTTATTACGTAATTTCACTTATAAACCATTTATATATAATATGAATCATTAATTTATAATCCTTTAACTTTGTTACATAGTGATGAAGAAGCCAAAAATTTGGTGATGGAGAAGCAAATTATTGAATTTATTTACATATAATATACCATAATACAATGTGAATATGCCGAATACAAATAATATTGATCTTGATTACGTAATTTCATTTGTTACCCATTTATATGTAATATGAATCATTCATTTATAGTTTTTTTTCACTATGTTGCTTAGTGATGAAGAAACCTAAAATTTTGGGATGGAGAAGAAAATATTATTTTTTTATACAAATAATATACCTTAATACAATATGAATATGACAAATACAAACAAAAATGAGCTTTATTACGTAATTTTACTTATAAACCATTTATATATAATATGAATCATTAATTTATAGTCCTTTAACGTTTTTACTTAGTGATGAAGAAACCTAAAATTGGGTGATGGAGAAGAAAATTACTGAATTTATTTACATATAATATACCATAATACAATGTGAATATGCCGAATACAAATAATATTGATCTTGATTATATAATTTCACTTGTTACCCATTTATATATAATATGAATCCTTCATTTATAGTTTTTTCACTTTGTTGCTTAGTGATGAAAAAACCTAAATTTGTTGATGGAGAAGAAAATATTAAACTTTTTTTACATATAATATACCATAATACAGTGTGAATATGACAAATACAAATAAAATTGAGCTTTATTACGTAATTTCACTTATAAACCATTTATATATAATATGAATCATTAATTTATAGTCCTTTAACTTTGTTACTTAGTGATGAAGAAACCTAAAATTTGGTGATGAAGAAGAAAAATATTGATTTTTATTACATATAATATACCAAAATACAATGTGAAAATGCCGAATCCAAATAAAATTAAGATTTATTACGTAATTTCCCTTATAAACAACTTATATATAGTATGAATCATTAATTGATAGTCCTTTAACCATGTTACTTAGTGATGAAGAAACCTAAAATTTGGTGATGGAGAAGAAAATTATTGAATTTATTTACATATAATATACCATAATATAATGTGAATATGCAGAATACAAATAATATTGATCTTGATTATGTAATTTCACTTGTTACACATTTAAATATAATATGAATCATTCATTTATAGTTTTTTTAACTTTGTTGCTTAGTGATGAAGAGATCTAAATTTTGGTGATGGAGAAGAAAAATATTGAATTTTTTGACATATAATATACCAAAATACATTGTGAGAATTTCAAATAAAAATAAAATTGAGCTTTATTACGTAATTTCACTTATAAACCATTTATATATAATATGAATCATTAATTTATAGTCCTTTAACATTTTTACTTTGTGATGAAGAAATCCAAATTTTGGTGATGGAGAAGAAAATTATTGAATTTATTTACATATAATATACAATAATACAATGTGAATATTCCGAATAAAAAATATTGATCTGGATTATATAATTTCACTTGTTACCAATTTATATATAATATGAATCATTCATTTGTAGTTTTTTCAATTCGTTGCTTAGTGATGAAGAAACCTAAAATTTGGTGATGGAGATGAAAAATATTAATTTTTTTTACATATAATATACCATAATACAGTGTGAATATGACAACTACAAATAAAATTGAGCTTTATTACGTAATTTCACTTATAAACCATTTATATATAATATGAATCATTAATTTATAATCCTTTAACTTTGTTACATAGTGATGAAGAAGCCAAAAATTTGGTGATGGAGAAGCAAATTATTGAATTTATTTACATATAATATACCATAATACAATGTGAATAGGCCGAATACAAATAATATTGATCTTGATTATGTAATTTCATTTGTTACCAATTTATATGTAATATGAATCATTCATTTATAGTTTTTTTTCACTTTGTTGCTTAGTGATGAAGAAACCTAAAATTTTGGGATGGAGAAGAAAATATTATTTTTTTATACAAATAATATACCTTAATACAATATGAATATGACAAATACAAACAAAAATGAGCTTTATTACGTAATTTTACTTATGAACCATTTATATATAATATGAATCATTAATTTATAGTCCTTTAACGTTTTTACTTAGTGATAAAGAAACCTAAAATTGGGTGATGGAGAAGAAAATTACTGAATTTATTTACATATAATATACCATAATACAATGTGAATATGCCGAATACAAATAATATTGATCTTGATTATATAATTTCACTTGTTACCCATTTATATATAATATGAATCCTTCATTTATAGTTTTTTTCACTTTGTTGCTTAGTGATGAAGAAACCTAAAATTTGTTGATGGAGAAGAAAATATTAAACTTTTTTTACATATAATATACCATAATACAGTGTGAATATGACAAATACAAATAAAATTGAGCTTTATTACGTAATTTCACTTATAAACCATTTATATATAATATGAATCATTAATTTATAGTCCTTTAACTTTGTTACTTAGAGATGAAGAAACCTAAAATTTGGTGATGAGGAAGAAAAATATTGATTTTTATTACATATAATATACCAAAATACAATGTGAAAATGCCGAATCCAAATAAAATTAAGATTTATTACGTAATTTCCCTTATAAACAACTTATATATAGTATGAATCATTAATTGATAGTCCTTTAACCATGTTACTTAGTGATGAAGAAACCTAAAATTTGGTGATGGAGAAGAAAATTATTGAATTTATTTACATATAATATACCATAATATAATGTGAATATGCAGAATACAAATAATATTGATCTTGATTATGTAATTTCACTTGTTACACATTTAAATATAATATGAATCATTCATTTATAGTTTTTTTAACTTTGTTGCTTAGTGATGAAGAGATCTAAATTTTGGTGATGGAGAAGAAAAATATTGAATTTTTTGACATATAATATACCAAAATACATTGTGAGAATTTCAAATAAAAATAAAATTGAGCTTTATTACGTAATTTCACTTATAAACCATTTATATATAATATGAATCATTAATTTATAGTCCTTTAACATTTTTACTTTGTGATGAAGAAATCCAAATTTTGGTGATGGAGAAGAAAATTATTGAATTTATTTACATATAATATACAATAATACAATGTGAATATTCCGAATAAAAAATATTGATCTGGATTATATAATTTCACTTGTTACCAATTTATATATAATATGAATCATTCATTTGTAGTTTTTTCAATTCGTTGCTTAGTGATGAAGAAACCTAAAATTTGGTGATGGAGATGAAAAATATTAATTTTTTTTACATATAATATACCATAATACAGTGTGAATATGACAACTACAAATAAAATTGAGCTTTATTACGTAATTTCACTTATAAACCATTTATATATAATATGAATCATTAATTTATAATCCTTTAACTTTGTTACATAGTGATGAAGAAGCCAAAAATTTGGTGATGGAGAAGCAAATTATTGAATTTCTTTACATATAATATACCATAATACAATGTGAATATGCCGAATACAAATAATATTGATCTTGATTATGTAATTTCATTTGTTACCAATTTATATGTAATATGAATCATTCATTTATAGTTTTTTTTCACTTTGTTGCTTAGTGATGAAGAAACCTAAAATTTTGGGATGGAGAAGAAAATATTATTTTTTTATACAAATAATATAGCTTAATACAGTATGAATATGACAAATACAAATAAAAATGAGCTTTATTTTTTAATTTTACTTATACACCATTTATATATAATATGAATCATTAAGTTATAGTCCTCTAACATTGTTACTTAGTAATGAAGAAACCTAAAATTTGGTGATGGAGAAGAAAATTATTGAATTTATTTACATATAATATACCATAATATAATGTGAATATGCAGAATACAAATAATATTGATCTTGATTATGTAATTTCACTTGCTACCTATTTATATATAATATGAATCTTTCATTTATAGTGTTTTTCACTTTGTTGCTTAGTGATGAAGAAACCTAAAATTTGGTGATGGAGAAGAAAATATTAAACTTTTTTTACATATAATATACCATAATACAGTGTGAATATGACAAATACAAATAAAATTGAGCTTTATTACGTAATTTCACTTATAAACCATTTATGTATAATATGAATCATTAATTTATAGTCCTTTAACTTTGTTACTTAGTGATTAAGAAACCTAAAATTTGGTGATGAAGAAGAAAAATATTGATTTTTATTACATATAATATACCAAAATACAATGTGAAAATGCCGAATCCAAATAAAATTAAGATTTATTACGTAATTTCCCTTATAAACCAATTATATATAGTATGAATCATTAATTGATAGTCCTTTAACCATGTTACTTAGTGATGAAGAAACCTAAAATTTGGTGATGGAGAAGAAAATTATTGAATTTATTTACATATAATATACCATAATATAATGTGAATATGCAGAATACAAATAATATTGATCTTCATTATGTAATTTCACTTGTTACACATTTAAATATAATATGAATCATTCATTTATAGTTTTTTTTTTAACTTTGTTACTTAGTGATGAAGAAACCTAAATTTTGATGATGGAGAAGAAAAATATTGAATTTTTTGACATATAATATACCATAATACATTGTGAAAATTTCGAATAAAAATAAAATTGAGCTTTATTACGTAATTTCACTTATAAACCATTCATATATAATATGAATCATTAATTTATAGTCCTTTAACGTGTTTACTTTGTGATGAAGAAATCCAAAATTTGGTGATGGAGAAGAAAATTATTGAATTTATTTACATATAATATACAATAATACAATGTGAATATTCCGAATAAAAAATATTGATCTGGATTATATAATTTCACTTGTTACGAATTTATATATAATATGAATCATTCATTTGTAGTTTTTTCAATTCGTTGCTTAGTGATGAAGAAACCTAAAATTTGGTGATGGAGATGAAAAATATTAAATTTTTTTACATATAATATACCATAATACAGTGTGAATATGACAACTACAAAAAAAATGAGCTTTATTACGTAATTTCACTTATAAGCCATTTATATATAATATGAATCATTAATTTATAATCCTTGAACTTTGTTACATAGTGATGAAGAAGCCAAAAATTTGTTGATGGAGAAGCAAATTATTGAATTTATTTACATATAATATACCATAATACAATGTGAATATGCCGAATACAAATAATATTGCTCTTGATTACGTAATTTCATTTGTTACCCATTTATATGTAATATGAATTATTCATTTATAGTTTTTTTCACTTTATTGCTTAATGATGAAGAAACCTAAAATTTTGGGATGGAGAAGAAAATATTTTTTTATACAAATAATATACCTTAATACACTATGAATATGACAAATACAAACAAAAATGAGCTTTATTACTTAATTTTACTTATAAACCATTTATATATAATATGAATCATTAATTTATAGTCCTTTAACGTTTTTACTTAGTGATGAAGAAACCTAAAGTTGGGTGATGGAGAAGAAAATAATTGAATTTATTTACATATAATATACCATAATACAATGTGAATATGCCGAATACAAATAATATTGATCTTGATTATATAATTTCACTTGTTACCAATTTATATATAATATGAATCATTCATTTGTAGTTTTTTCAATTCGTTGCTTAGTGATGAAGAAACCTAAAATTTGAAGATGGAGATGAAAAATATTAATATTTTTACATATAATATACCATAATACAGTGTGAATATGACAAGTACAAATAAAATTGAGCTTTGTTACGTAATTTCACTTATAAACCATTTATATATAATATGAATCAGTAATTTATAATCCTTTAACTTTGTTACATAGTGATGAAGAAGCCTAAAATTTGGTGATGGAGAAGTAAATTATTGAATTATTTACATATAATATACCATAATACAATGTGAATATGCCAAATACAAATAATATTGATCTTGATTAGGTAATTTCATTTGTTACCCATTTATATATAATATGAATAATTCATTTATATTTTTTTTCACTTTGTTGCTTAGTGTTGAAAAAACCTAAAATTTGGTGATGGAAGGGAAAATATTTTTCTTTTTTACAAATAATATACCTTAATACAAAGTGAATATGACAAATACAAACAAAATTGAGCTTTATTACGTAATATCACTTATAAACCATTTTATATATGAATCATTAATTTATAGTCCTTTAATGTTGTTACTTAGTGATGAAGAAACCTAAAATTTGGCGATGGAGAAGAAAATTATTGAATTTATTTACATATAATATACCATAATACAATATGAATATGCCGAATACAAATAATATTGATCTTGATTATGTAATTTCACATGTTACCCATTTATATATAATATGAATCATTCATTTTGGTGATGGAGAAGAAAATTATTGAATTTATTTACATATGATATACCATAATACAATGTGAATATGACGAATACAAATAATATTGATCTTGATTATATAATTTCACTTGTTATCAATTTATATATAACATGAATCATTCATTTATAGTTTTTTCAATTTGTTGCTTAGTGATGAAGAAACCTAAAATTTGGTGATGGAGATGAAATTTTTTATTTTTTTACCTATAATATAGCATAATACAGTGTGAATATGTTTAATACAAATAAAATTGAGCTTTATTACGTAATTTCACTTATAAACCATTTATATATAATATGAATAATTAATTTATAGTCCTTTAACTTTGTTACTTAGTGATGAAGAAACCAAAATTTGGTGATGCAGAAGCAACTTATTGAATTTATTTACATATAATATACCATAATAAATGTGAATATTCCGAATACAAATAATATTGATCTTGATTACCTAATTTCATTTGTTACCCATTTATATGTAATATGAATCATTCATTTATAGTTTTTTTTCACTTTGTTGCTTAGTGATGAAGAAACCTAAAATTTTGGGATGGAGAAAAAAAATTATTTTTTTATACAAATAATATACCTTAATACAGTGTGAATAAGACAAATACAAACGAAAATGAGCTTTATTACGTAATTTTACTTATAAACCATTTATATATAATATGAATCATTAATTTATAGTCCTTTAACGTTTTTACTTAGTGATGAAGAAACCTAAAATTGGGTGATGGAGAAGAAAATAATTGAATTTATTTACATATAATATACCATAATACAATGTGAATATGCCGAATACAAATAATATTGATCTTGATTATATAATTTCACTTGTTACCCATTTATATATAATATGAATCCTTCATTTATAGTTTCTTCACTTTGTTGCTTAGTGATGAAGAAACCTAAAATTTGGTGATGGAGAAGAAAATATTAAACTTTTTTTACATATAATATACCATAATACAGTGTGAATATGACAAATACAAATAAAATTGAGCCTTATCACGTAGTTTCACTTATAAACCATTTATGTATAATATGAATCATTAATTTATAGTCCTTTAACTTTGTTACTTAGTGATGAAGAAACCTAAAATTTGGTGATGGAGAAGAAAAATATTGATTTTTATTACATATAATATACCAAAATACAATGTGAAAATGCCGAATCCAAATAAAATTAAGATTTATTACGTAATTTCCCTTATAAACCACTTATATATAGTATGAATCATTAATTGATAGTCCTTTAACATTGTTACTTAGTGATGAAGAAACCTAAAATTTGGTGATGGAGAAGAAAATTATTGAATTTATTTACATATAATATACCATAATATAATGTGAATATGCAGAATACAAATAATATTGATCTTGATTATGTAATTTCACATGTTACACATTTAAATATAATATGAATCATTCATTTATAGTTTTTTTTTAACTTTGTTGCTTAGTGATGAAGAAGCCTAAATTTTGATGATGGAGAAGAAAAATATTGAATTTTTTGACATATAATATACCATAATACATTGTGAAAATTTCGAATAAAAATAAAATTGAGCTTTATTACGTAATTTCACTTATAAACCATTCATATGTAATCATTAATTTATAATCCTTGAACTTTGTTACATAGTGATGAAGAAGCCAAAATTTGTTGATGGAGAAGCAAATTATTGAATTTATTTACATATAATATACCATAATACAATGTGAATATGCCGAATACAAATAATATTGCTCTTGATTACGTAATTTCATTTGTTACCCATTTATATGTAATATGAATCATTCATTTATAGTTTTTTTCACTTTGTTGCTTAATGATGAAGAAACCTAAAATTTTGGGATGGAGAAGAAAATATTTTTTTTTATACAAATAATATACCTTAATACAGTATGAATATGACAAATACAAACAAAATGAGCTTTATTACGTAATTTTACTTATAAACCATTTATATATAATATGAATCATTAATTTATAGTCCTTTAACGTTTTTACTTAGTGATGAAGAAACCTAAAATTGGGTGATGGAGAAGAAAATATTGAATTTATTTACATATAATATACCATAATACAATGTGAATATGCCGAATACAAATAATATTGATCTTGATTATATAATTTCACTTTTTACCCATTTATATATAATATGAATCCTTCATTTATAGTTTTTTCACATTGTTGCTTAGTGATGAAGAAACCTAAAATTTGGTTATGGAGAAGAAAATATTAAACTTTTTTTACATATAATATACCATAATACAGTGTGAATATGACAAATACAAATAAACCATTTATGTATAATATGAATCATTAATTTATAGTCCTTTAACTTTGTTACTTAGTGATGAAGAAACCTAAAATTTGGTGATGAAGAAGAAAAATATTGATTTTTATTATATATAATATACCAAAATACAATGTGAAAATGCCGAATCCAAATAAAATTAAGATTTATTACGTAATTTCCCTTATAAACCACTTATATATAGTATGAATCATTAATTGATAGTCCTTTAACATTGTTACTTAGTGATGAAGAAACCTAAAATTTGGTGATGGAGAAGAAAATTATTGAATTTATTTACATATAATATACCATAATATAATGTGAATATGCAGAATACAAATAATATTGATCTTGATTATGTAATTTC